>NW_010325404.1:8918-65758 GCF_000700745.2 Antrostomus carolinensis | reverse complement strand
AGGAGGGAACCCCACATTTGCTTTGAAAACTTGTCCTAGCTAAAACATCTACATTGCAAAGCAATTCCTGCATTTATGGCCCAGTTTGGGCACTGGGAACCACTGCACAAAGCTGTCCCTGCACTGCTCTCCTGAGGGGAAAGCTATGAAAACTGTCTAGAGAGAAATATGTTTCCTGGGTATTGCAGTCCAACAAGTTCTTCCACAACACACATACTGGAAAATAATAGCATTTTTGTTAAACATCTGTGTCTTCAAGCCTTTCTGCTGAGGAGCTAATGGCTGAATGGCTAAATTATGGAAACTACTGGTTCTACCTATAGTGTGCTGGAGATTTAGTGCTCTGCACCTGCTCCCTGTCTAGAAATCTGGGTTGGAAGCACTATCCCTGTGACAGGCTGCTCTGAAGGTCACCATCAGTAATATCTGCAGTACTTGAGAAATGCAAGGTATCTGCCACTTGCCATTCTAGAGAAAAGTCACTTTAATGACCTTCAAGCAGTTCTAGTCTCTAACATACTTGTACCCTATAATTCAAAGCCCAGCAACTGCATTGGCTGTTCCAGCAAACATGCCACTCCTTCCTCACATCAACCAAAGTTCCCCTCTGCAGTGTGCCAGAGACTTGATCCTATCAGAGAGCAGCAGCAGTGTTTTACATTTTGATGCCTGTACCCTGAGCAGAGCCAAAGGCTGGAACAATGCAATCTTGCATTAACAAGCAAGCTATGTCAATGACAGGTTACTGTCAGCTGCCGGTGTAACCTTTGGCATCATTCATCCCTCCCATCTCTTCATTCAGATTATTTGGGACTGAGCCCAATGGCCTTGTGCTCCCTGGATCACCAAACACCCAGAGGTTGGATGGAGTCAATAATCAGCACAACACATCGTGTAGATAGTGTTGAGAGAAAGAGGGTGAAATGTTGAAGAATGAAACATGGACTTTAGTGAAGATGCTGAGAACATAAATCAATTGCAGTGCTATGGAGAACTACAGGTGATTGCAAGTGCAGGAGGACAAAGGACACAGGGGCTGCAGACCATGGTCAGCAAGGGAAAGTCCCAGCAAAAACATATTTACCATAGTAGGGCAGGAAAAAAAAAAAAAAAAAAAAAAAAAAAAAGAGAAAAGAAAAAAAAAGTAAGAGATGGGTCTGAACCACCCCATGAGTCTGTAGGACTTCAAACTGGTTGAAAATGTGAAAATGGTGGCCTGTCAAAGTTGGTTCTAGTTCCTCTCTGTTGGCAAGGATAGGATTGAAACAAAGACGCCACAAATGGAAAGAAACAAAAGGAGAAAGAAGAATGATTCCCAGGTGACCTGGATCAAGGGAGAAACTTCAGAGTTGCTGAAGAGTACACTGGACGAAAAGGTAGTCTTTACTCAGTCAGTGGAAAAGGCACCTAGTGCAAATGGCAAGCATGCCCATCACTTCTAAAACACAAGAAAGAAAACTATGATGATCATATCAACAGAGAGTTTTGGAGGATGCCTTCTGATTACTTTCTCTTAGTGAAAAGACATGTGAAAAGTACGTAAAATCCTGGACCTAACCTTCTCACCATGCACTGCAGGATTATTGTCTTAAGGATGAGAAGGATAAAGATCCAGGACTATTCCTCCAACCAAAATGTGTTGTTGTTTGTTCTCATGTGTCTGATTGCAGCTACTTGCATTGGTTTTGTTGCTTCTTGCCACCCAGAATTTCAGGGCAATGTCATACAAGCACAGATACAGAGCTCAATCAGATTTTATGCACAGACATTGCATTGCAGGCAGAGGTGAGTTTGAGTAGGCATCTTCCAAAGATTCAAAGCATCTTCCATCCTGAGGAATACATAACACTTTTTTGTAGGAAACTCCCTGGTAAATGACATCCTTGCAGACTTCGTAAGTTTCCCAGTGGTGAAGTCACCATTAATGGTTGTCTCTCCAGATCCTCACTGTAGCAGCTGCTCAGCAATTGAACTTATTGGCTCCAGAAATAGCCATCCCTACAGTTGGGATGGATGGGATGCAAAAGATCTCACTCTGTTCAGACACAGCCCTTCTGTCCTGAAGTGGATTCTTTTAACAAGATATTTTGAGGATTCTGGAGATAGGGAGCTTTGCTGGCTACTGAAACCATTCATCTTTCAATCTCCTTGGCCTTTCACTCCTTTCCAACTACTGCTATCTCCCACCTTCCTCCTGGTGATGTTTTTTTTTTTTTTTTTTAAAAAAAAATCATCTCTACTAACAAGTTTTCCACATTGGATCCAGATACCTCTTTCCAATTCCATCTGCACCTCTAGGCTGGTTGCAGCCAGTCTGCCGTACAAAAAGAGAAGAAATCCTTCATTCACAATTAGTGATTACTGGTGGCAGGCAGGAAAGGCTTGGAAAATCTTTGAGTCCAAGAAGCACTAGACAAATCCTATCAGAGTGCATGCTAAAGGGAGTTTTTGGTGACATCTACAGTGACATCTGCCTGCCTGTCATTAGAGAACTGCAGAGAATGTGCAGAGTAGCTCCCAGATAGAACCCGAAGCCAACTGTGGCTATAACTAGATCATCGTCACGATCATTTACGATGCAGAGATCAGCAATTCTCCAAGATCAGCCCATCATGTTAGATTCTACCCCAAAAATGCTCTGTTCCTATCTAAACCAATGGGTTGGCTGAAGAGGAAAAAGAAATAATGGAACCAGCCCTGAGCGGGCGAACATGCTGGAAGCGCCTGTCAGCAACCTTTTGCAAGGTAGTGATTTCTTTCAAATGGGATGGGAAGTATTGCTGCTGCCTACATTTGAGGTGAGGGAAGGGCTGGTGCTTATTGATTTTTCATGTTCATGCAAGGAAACAATCAAACCTGGAGTGAAGATCCTTGTCATCACATCAATAAAGAGCATTCTTTTTGGCTGGGGGGAAGGCTCTCCAGAGACCAGGGCTCATCCTGGGCTTATCACCGATAGTTTTATTCCTGGTACAAACACTTTAAAATGCCAATAGTTATTCTTCTGCCTCCTCTCACTTTGGTGGTTTCAACCACCTGACTTGTCAATTGTTTCAAGAAAAGCTAATTAAAGGCTGAAACTGAACCAATGAGGCACCTTCATTGTGTAGCAAATTCCCTGCTTGGAAGTAGTCAATGGAATAAAGATGAAAAGCAAATATGATGACACATCATATTCCCAAGCTCCCTGATAGACCACCACTCTTCAGGGAGCTCTCTGAACTGCAGAGAAAGGGAGTGGGTTAGCCTTCTGAGATAAAGATCAGGATTGGCTTGAAAAAGCTTCCATGAATTTGGAGTCCTTCCTGATTCTCCAGCCTGATACCAATTGCAGCAAGCTCACCAAGAGCACTCTCTCTGAAACGTTCCCAGTCCTGCTTTGTTTTCTTCTTTGATAACCATGTGCGCAAACATTCTGCATGCTCTTACCCTATTGTTTCAGCGCTGTTAGTCTTGCATTGCTGGGTCAATGAATAAATTAAGGAGCATACTTCTATGACAAACTGAAGCTTTTGAGCCTTTCCTGCTTTTTCAGTTGTGCCCAATTCACATAATTGCCCAAGGCGGCGTGAATCCTGACTTTGTGCTGATTTGCCCATCCCTGAAAGGGACACAGTTGCTTTGAGGACCTGCTCTAATCCTTTGTTCATGCCAATGACCCAGGAAAGGCTTCTCTCATCTCTAGAAGCCAGATTAGCATTATTGTTCACGATGGAAATGGAAGACCATCAACTGGCCTCCTCTGGAGCCTTTCTGCCATAAGTCTGCTGCTCAGACCACAGCTGCAAAAGCAAACAGATAGAGAGAGTCCAAGAAACACAAGAGAGAAGCATTCAACACCCAATGATGGATGCAGTTCTCCATAAGGCCTCTGTTCTCCTGCTTTGACCTCCATACCGGTGAGATGACTGGCTGTTGCCTTCCCAAAAGTTACTGCAACTCTGACAGGTATTTGCATACAGCCCCACAACAATTTTAAACAACACATTAAAATGCAAAGGAGTAAAATATAAAAGCTCCAGAACCAAGAACAAGGACAAAGCTGATTTTCAAATCGATTCAATAAATATAAACAAGAAGTAGCATGCTGCAGTAAGCAATTTCTCTGCACAGCTGAGATTAAATCAGTTCAGAGGGAGGGCGCACGAGCAGGGGTAGCGGTGGCTGTCAGGAAGGAAGCTGCCAGAGAGGCTGATCCCGAGCGAGAAGGGAAAACATGGGTGATGCCAGGCACTAATTTACTGCCAGTTGCCGTTTCTGATTGCTTGCTTCCCACCCACACTCTTGGCCTGAGCTTACAAAGCAGCAGCTGCTGGCAGCTGTGGGCAACAGCACGAGCATTAGACCTCCCCATCACTGCACCAGGCTTGCTCATGCCAGGGGAGACCCACAGTCGGGGATACCAGCTGTGGGGGACACAGCAGAGTGGGACCATCTCCGTTGGCGAGGCTGGCATCCCGTGGCATATTTGGGTTTGTGTGGCATGCTAGAAACATGGAGTAGGACATTTATGGGTTGGAGGGAGAAGAAAGGAGAGAGGAGACCATTGGCAGAGCAAGACCAAAACATGCACACATTCACATTTCCACTGGCAAATGGCCATGCAGGAGCGCAGAGGGAAAAATGAGCAGTCATGTTCTTCTCCAGCTAAGCACAGTAACCAGCCTCCCAAGCCCTTCCTCCCACAACCCTCAAGAACTGCTCCAGTCGAGACCTGAGCTGGGGACCCCAGTAAGTAGCATCCAGCCTCCCGGAGTTCTGCGGGGCTGCATGTTACCCACTCTTGGCCCTGGCACAAATCTCTCATGCAGCGTTTCTTCACCACCCCCTCCTCCCTGGCCTTGGCCACAGGGCTGACCTTCATCTCTTGGGCCTCCAGCACCTTCTTGCCATCCCAAGCCCAGCTGCGCTTGGTGAAGTAGTTGACGGTGGCAAATTCGATCAGCGCAGAAAACACAAAGGCGTAACAGACGGCTATGAACCAGTCCATGGCCGTCGCGTACGCCACTTTAGGTAACGAGTTTCTTGCGCTGATGCTTAGTGTGGTCATGGTGAGGACGGTGGTGACACCTGTGGAAACACAGCAGGAGACAAGGATGGTGTCAGCCCAAACACTTGTACATTTCTCTTCGAACCACACAGTTGGCATCATGTAAATTTAGGAGCCATCCTCTAAGTCATGAGGCCCACATTCATGCTGCAATTAAGGGAGTCTCACCCAGCACAAGTTCATGGTGCAATTCATAGAATAATGAAACAGTCCAGGGTGGAAGGGAAGTCAGCTTGTCCAACCCCTGCTCGAATCAGGGCCAACTTCAGGTTGCTCAGGGCCTTCTCTGATTCAGTTTTGACTATCTCCAATTCATATAAACAATGTCAAACATCTGCATTAGGATGAAATTAATCTTCCCCAAACTCCATCGACTAGATCTCTGCTCATTATAAAAGAGTCCTAGCTCATAGGTAGGTGCCCACATTCAATTCCTCATCTGCTAGTAGGGCAAGTTGTGTGATGCTAAACCCAGCTCCCTCATGTAGAACATGCCATGGAGAAGCCTCTGGTTGATTTTGCAATAAAATAAAAATAAAGAATTAACAGTAAAAAGGACAGCTAAATGGTTGGGAACTTCATGGAGGAGCAGAAACTGGCCACTCATCCAATGTGGTTCTCTCAACATTTTGGAAATAGTGTCTTGTGACCAGCAGAGATGGACACCTGGGATTCCAGGTCCTGCTGGCATGGCCAGGCATCCACCAGTGGCCCAAGCTCCCATAATGAGTGTCACTATGATTTATCTTAAAAAAGTGATCTGTTGCAAAATGCCTTTTAAAGCTTTTTTCATTAAAGCAAGCAACCACTGCTATCCATTTTCCCCAATAATGTGCTTTTCAATTAAAAATGCATTAAAAACATTATAAAAATATTGACTAATTTTCACTTCCCTTAAGCCATACTCCTGGTAATTGAAGAGTTTCAATAATATTGTTGACAATCCCTTCTGAGGGGCAAAAATAGGAATAAACAATTGGAGTTCTCATTATTTTCTTAATAGGAAAGCAAGGCAATTTGGGAGCAAAGACATTTTTCACAAAGGTAGGTTTTAATTTTTCAGTCAGCTCTTTCCTGCTCAATCTGAGCTGCTACTTGAGGAAACCTGTCTAATTGTAAATCTCAGGATAACTATGGAGGAAATCAAATATCCTCAGGGAAGGGCTCACCCCTGGTGTCGGGAGAGCAGAAACACTCCAGAGCCGATGCAGATGTAAGAGCCCACCTGGGGCATGGACAGACATGGGGTCTGGGTGTGCACTCTGTGGGGTTTAGTTGCAAATGATTCACAGAGAGATGAGGGAGGAAAGTTCATCCATGGCTCTCTATATGCCTGAGCCAGTCCTATTTTCCACATGATTTCTGTCTGAGCACTCCCTTTTCCACTCTGTCCTGGTTTTGCTAGGGTAGAGTTAATTTTCTTTCTTTTTAGTAATTAGAAGAGTAGTATTTTACTTTCAGTGTTTCGGTTCAGACATATCACGAGAAGAACTTTGATAACAATACTTGTGTTGCTGCAGCTTCAAGGCCACCGTGTTTTTTGCTCCTTCACAGCTGCATTAGGACTGGGAGGGGGGAAGCGCAGTGAGGAGCAAAACCCAAAACTGGCATCTGGTTGTGCCAATGAAATATTCCACATCATATGACGTCATGTCAGTATATTAACCAGGGGTGACCGGAAGACGGGGCAATTCTCTCGGGGATCGCTCGGGCTCACTCTTCCGGGGTTTTAGTTTGGGACAGTCTCGGCTCCGGGATTGTTAGCTGGCACAGGCCGGGAATTACTGTGTATCACTCATTTGTATAGTCTGTTATCACTGTTGTTATCATTATCATTTTATTTTAATTAGTAAATAGTTTTTATCTCAACCCATGAGTTTCATTGCCCTCTTCCTTCCAATTCTCTCCCCTACTCCCTGGGTGAGGGGGGGGGAGGGAGATAGAGCAGGCTGTGTTTGGCTGCAAGCTGCAAGCAAAAGGGTGAATCCACCCAAACCACCACACACTCTGATAGATGAAAACACCAAAAAGTGGGTGCTAAGGGGCCATATCCCCTCTTCTTCACTGTTATCACTGTTCAACATAGCTCTTGCAGTCTGGATCATGCAAAACAGTTTGGTCATACCAACCACTCAGCTCCCCACAGCTGTTCTCAGCCCTGGCCATTGCTGTAAGATTTGCATTGCTGGGGAAGGGAAGGCAACCCGGTGCTAATGGGGAGAAGTGTAAATTTTAAATGTAGGTCTTATTCATGACCTACATTTCACAAGCCCCAGTGAACACAAAAACTATAATGATTCCCTTCTAGTTCATTTGGGAAGGTGCAGAACCACTTATGACCCTCCCTGCATTCCGTTCCAGTCCGCAGCACGGGAACCAGGCCTGTGGAGAAGGTCCTGAATGGAGGATATCAGCCTTGTTGGGTTTATAGGAGTACTTCTATCACGACTCTTGCTACAGAGAAAATCCTTCATGATGTTTGAAACAACACCACTTTCTGTTTTATTCAGAAACATGAACAGCTGGTACCATATATCCCCTCTCTGCTTGGTGACTTTAGTCCAACAAATTCTCTGTTAAGCAGTATCTGCTGGGCACTGTTATTTCCAGGAAATACAGTCCTGGAGCATCACACCTGGTCTGGGAGTGTGTGTGTGTAGATCCTGAACTAAAGGTCTTGGCAGGAAAGCACAAAGCAATTCTATTATTAAATGTTTGTAGAAGCTATTAATATACGTGCAATGCCAGCCTGACACTCTGCCTCGGAGAGAGGATCTGAAACCAGCTGAAGAAAATAATAACAATATATTTACCATGCAGTTATACTGTCTTAGCCCAGGAACTTGTTATGTAGAGCTCTGACCAGGGGCACATTAGCAATTTCAAAGGTAGAGCTTTAAATGCCTCCCCATGTACCTATCCTCTCCTCAACTCAAAAGCCAATACAGATAAGCAGACACAGCCAAATGCATATAATTAGATGATCAATACCTTGATTACTGTTAATATTTTATGGCTTGGCTTGTAGCAGAAACATGGACAGGAGTATCCTTGCAGTAATTCAGTGGAAGTAGGGGTACTGGGAAGACACTGATGCTGGTCAAGGCCTGGAGAAGACCAGCTCTGATGATCAGTCTGTTTCCCATCATTTGTGGTGTCTTTCTCCCCGACTTGAGAGGATGCCCCCAGACTCACCAAAAACCGTTCGGGCAGGAACAGACTCCCTGTTAAGCCAGAAGGAGACCTGGGACAGGATGACTGTCATAATGCAGGGTAGGTAGGTCTGGATCACAAAGTACCCGATCTTCCTCTTGAGGTGGAAGTGTGTGGTCATGACGACATACTCCCCTGCAGAGACAGACGGTTAGAGATGCTGAGCTGCCTGTGCTTTCCAGGATGGGGCCAGGTGACCATGAATCCAACTCTAAACCACAGAAGATCTGTCCTGAACAAACTTTCAAGTTCTTAAATGAAAGTGTTTGTGTCATACTGTTAGGAGCTGGCACACCCTGGTATCTTTCAGGACTGCAGGCCCCCCTAAGAGCTGTGTGAAGGAGGGACACATGCCACAGCACACTGTCAGCACTGACTTTGCATGTCCTGCCCATGCACTCACAACTGCTGTGCCATGCCAGGTGTGTGCCTCAGCGTAGCCTTGGTGACCTCCACATAACATTTGTCCTTTCAAAACTCTTCTCTGGAGACTTCCTCAATTCCCTTTGTTATGGGAAAAAGGCAAATCAATGCTAATAAAACAACCAGGCAATAGGCTTTCCCTGTTTCACCCCCAGGCACAAGACAGCTCTGGGGGTCTCTCCAGACCCAGCTCCCATCCCTTTTCTTCTCCAGCCCAGGGAGCCACCTTGTGAGGTAAGATCTTTTAAGACTAGAGAGAACCTAACAGTGCGTCAGTAGAATTTCAGGACAAATGATTTTATTTTCTCTGACAATTCTGAAAATATTCCACCTTTCCTCACTGTAACCATCCCAAAAATCAGGGCAAGTTCTGTCATTAAAGGTCTGGACTGTAAACCAAAGAAGCAGCTGTCCCTATTTTCCCTCAAAGCCCTATTCCTCCACCCAAAGCTTTGGATATTTTGTTGGATTATTGTGCCTTTTTGTTGTGACCGTGGCTCTGCTAAATCATTACACACAGGAGCCTTTAGCTGCTTTCTTGCCACTTCAACTTATTCATCTGTACATTTTACTACAACTTATGTAAAGAGATGGGCCATATATTATGACATTTAGTTCCCTGGACTCCCCACATTTCCCCAAGGGAGGTGATATGAGTTGTTACAGACAGACACTATTAAAAATCAAGTGCACCAGAGAGGAAATATCCTCAAATGAGAGAACTACTGGTGCATACAGAAGGCGGAAAAAAAAAAAAAGAAAAAGAAAAGAAAAAAATGAAAGATGAGAGACACACATGAATTAACAGAAGCTATTGGTACCTGGATTCAGAGGGGAAGGGAGGATCAGCAGATGGGAGAGAAAGATGATTAATATTGGTCATTAATCAGAGGAAACATTTGTTTGGGATAATCTTCTATTAGCTATGATAATATTTGTGTAAGCAGATGCAGTGAAAATCACAGTCAACATTATGTTGCATTCACCTCCCCTGCCTGCAATGCTCTCCTGAGGGACTGGAAAGGGATCCAAGACAAATGAACCCACAGTACCAAGAACCAGCTGGGCAAAGTGGGGCAAATTTTCCACTGTGATCATTTTTAGATGCTTGAAATCAGTTTTCTAGAGGGTACAGGTGATAAAGCTCTTTCAGTGGAAATCATTAAAAGCTAAACCTTTTACTGCCCCATGGTGCCTGGTGCTCCAGATGTCCCCAGCCATATTCTGCAACAGCATGTGGCTTGAGAAGTACTGTGGTGCTCACTGTCCACAGGTACTGCCTCTGTAATTATGCCAAATTGTGGCATTCAAAGCCCATGGGTCCATCTCGCCTAACAGTGTGCTTAGCCCATGCATCACACTGTGGTCCCACAAGTACCTGTGCTGGATCGAACCATCTCTGTGCCAACAACATGGCCCAGCAGGTCATACTGGTTCAGTCGAGATCCACCCTTTGCTACTTCGACTGATTTATCCTTCCCCAGTGTCCAGGTGTAGATCACCTCTGTCTTTGTGTACGCATCTGTGGAGGAGAAAGAAGAATGAGGTTCATGCTTCTGCCTGGCCTAAAATATACCAAAAATTAGCCTGTAGCCAAATTAATCCCTGCTGTGCATTCCTCAGAGCCACATGGTTGAGCACAGCCAAGCATGGCCAGAGACCAAGGCAGTTCAGCAACTGTTAAATCAAATGAGCAAAAGGGAGCTGGGGTTTTTGGAAGGGAGTTAGAAGAGGGGGCAGAACACTGTCATGGAGAGACACACTGTCAGCTTGATGTACTGACTCTGCAAGGGCTGGCTCCAAGCAGAGACAAGATAGGAAGGCTTCCAAGACCAGCAGGCTGCTGGGGCAGCAGGACAGCCATAGCACTGCCATGCCAGGGACCAGGGGAGTCATGCTGGCAGCAGCTGGCAAGAAAGGCTAAATGCAAATAGGGCTGAATTTTAGGTTAAGGAGAAAAAGTTTAAAATCTCTACCCTCACTCAGAAGCAACCCTCTCCAAGCCTCTCCACTTTGGAGGTGGTGTGCCCTCCCACCAAGATGCTTTTTCCCCTGTATCACCTTGTGTTTGCCAATCTCCAGGCCAACGCACCAGGCAGGGAGGACGGGCAGTGCTGAGAAAAGCCTGCCCGCACATCGCCAGAGAAACAGCAGACAAGTGCTGCTGGACTGCTGCACGGGGTAGTGCTGGGCTCAGGGCCAGGGCATCCTGCCAGGGGCTTGCAAGTTCCCCTCTCTGTCCCACCTGCCCAACTCCCCATATGCAAACACCTCTCTCTAACACACAGTCACCATCACCTTGGCCTTTGTGACCAAACCCCTGCTTGTCCTCAAGCCGCTCCCTTTCCCAACAGCATCCACATGCTCTTGGTTTTGCTAGTCCTACAGTATCCAGAAATCAAGTCTCTCCAGACTCTACTAGGAGCTACTTCTCCCCATAATGCCCAGCTGCCTGTCCATACCCACTCTGCACCAGTTTTTTAGACAAGAACAAAGTTCAGTAAAACAAGCGTTTAATTGATTTTTACCACCAGCTTCTCCTGTTAAGGGAATTCTTTGGCTGCGGTCAGGTCAGGCAATGGGTCTGGTCTACCACAGAAATGTCTCAGCTCCTGCTTTGTGGTAGACTGTGTCCTGAGACAACCAGATTTCTCTGATCTTTTTAAAACAACCACTGTTAGCCCTGCACTGTAGGTTTTGGCAAACCTTTTAACTACTAAGCAGGTGCTGTGCAAAGTAGGGGGAGTGGTTTTGATGATCAGCCACTGTTTCTCAGCATGCCAGCATGCTGCCTAAGCACTTCTGAGGCAGGCTGGCATCCCTCATCCGATGTGCAACACTCTGCTTCTCCAGTCCCTCCTTCCAGCTCTCACCATGCTTCCAGAGATCTCCATCCTCCTTCAGGCTTAGCTTTGTACAGCTCTGCCAATGCTCTTCCACCTTAATGGCCAGCACCTTCTGCTGTAGCAGTCATGGTTCACCCACAGCCACTCTCAGTCTACAGAGGAAACTTGCCCACAGTTTCATTGCCATCATCCCTGAAAAAGCAGTTGTCTGCATATCTGGTCATCTGGGACGGAAGCATATCTAGTGTCACATAGGCATGGCATAGATGCTTGGAATATATTTAATGCCATGAAGCTGTTTTGGTTCTGCTCAATGCCTCGCTTGCAGTGCAGTCTAATCCAATCCAAAGACAAGTCTCTGACATTTACTGGAGCTGGTAACTTCAGCAACATCTTCTGCTAGCCTAGTCTCAGACAGCTGCTCTACAAATATCCTATGACTGGCTTAGAAACAGTGGTTCTCTGCTACGTACATCCATCTTCTAGGGAACATGGTGATAGGTAAAGCCATCACCTTAGCTGTACTTGGTCCAAGGAATGATACAGGTGGGCAGCTGAAGCCCTGATCCCCTTACTGCTCCTGCAAGCTCTCTGCCTGTCTTCTTTGGGTGGCTGCCACAGTGGCACAGGAGGCCACTAATGAGCCATTCAGGTTGTGGGGATCCCTGGAAGGTGGCCACTGAGGCAAATTCAGCTGTCCTTTGAACAGCACATGTCTAGCTCTGGCATTGTCCTTCTACTTACAAATCTGACCCACTGCAGGCTTCTTGCAAACAAGCAGCTTCCAGCAACAGGAGAGGTGAGCTCAGATGCTATGCAGATGGGTGCTTTAGAAAGAGCTGTACTCATGTTAATCAGCGGCAGCTCTCATAATTCAGAGGCCAACTCAGTAAAAATACCCAGAAGAACCCCAAATAGTGTTCCAGAAGAAATATGCACATTAATCTCTTCCTCACCAAGAAATATTATAACCAATTAGATGTGGAGTAATCTGCCTTCCTGCAAGTCCTGTAATAATCCCAGAGTTTAGAACTGAGGTACGAGATTTTATATCCCTCCTCACAAGGTCAATTAGCATTAATAATTCATTCTTCTCTAAGGCTTGCTATTTTACTTACCGGCCTTAGTGATATCTTGTGGCAATGAGTTTTACATTTAAGCACGTGCTGCCTAAGAAATAACTTTATTTTAGTTATTTTTAATAATCCAGTCTCCTGGATGCATTTTGTCATGAGGCAGAGGAGCAGATGCATATGATAAACACAATTTCTTCTGGTGTCAATCAAATTTTTCAACTTTCTCCTTAGTTAACTCTCAAATGGCTACTGGAAGGAAGTAAGGTTTAGAAAGGTTGTTTTCTTAGAGTCTAAAAGAGAGATTACTGGTGGGGGCTCATTCTTTAGTTGGAGGTGGGTAACATTTCCATATAACACAAACATAGACTAAGAGTGGTACTTAGTTCATTGGACCTAGAGGAGACTCCAGGTAGAATGGGACTAGGAAATTTATTTCCACATTATCACAGAATGGTTGAGGTTGGAAGGGACCTCTGAAGGTCACCTAGTCCAACCCCCCTGCTCAAGCAGGGACTCCTAAAGCACATGAACCAGGATTTTGTCCAGACGATTTTTTAATATCTCCAGGTAGAGAGATTCCACAATCTCTCTGGGCAACCTGTTCCATCATTACGATGAACCAGTGGCTTGGAATTTGGTTCCCACTCACTTTAGGAACAAAACCAAAAGAAATTTAACTTGTATTAAAGAGAAGAGAGAACTTGTTCCTAGGCAGGGTATGGGAAGCCCAGGCAGATGAGCAGCTGTGAGCTTGGGAGGCTGGGACCAGCTTTCAACTGACCACCAGCCTCCAGATCTTCCCTGAACCAGGACCCCTGGGTGTTGGGACTGACATGCCCAGAGTTTCCAAGCCTTTTACTTGAGAGCAGCCGGCCTGATAGACTGAAGAGGAGCAAGAGGTTTGTAAGCTCCGTTGGAGCATAGAGCCAGGGCAACCAGAGATTTCAAGATCTCCTCAGATTGGCAGGAGTGACGTAGGGAAGGTGGACAGGACACCTAGCAGCAGACATCAATGCTGTCTTCCCAAATCTGTCACCCCAAGATCACCCTGTTATGAAGGAAAAGCATCTCCAAGTTTTCCACCAATGCTGGTCCTGCTGAGGCAATGCTGAAGAAGCAGCACTGCCCATTGAAGGCAGAGAGGGCAATAGGAAGCTGCTCTTCCCACTTCCCTATTAAACTCAGAGCAAAACCACAGGTGTCTAACCCATCCTGTGAGCCTGAACTGACCACAGATTTGCTTGCTGCCCATTTCTGACAATGGTAGGAATTGCATGTACGAGATACCAGAAACAAATTTTTGGTCACATTATCATTAGTAATAATTAATAACACTGTTACTAAAATACTGGAAAACACTAGCCACACAAAGGTCTGTTCTTTAGCTCTGTACCCACCTCCTTGTAGAGGCTGATTAGGGTACTTACAGCTCCCAAATTTCAGCGGGCAAGCATGCACATCCATTGGGAAGTCCTCCAGGTGCATGGGGCACTCTGCATGGATCGTTAACCTACAAGACAAAACACAGGGCATGATCAGAAACACGTGGCTGTGGAGGCTCCCACGAAGCCCTTCTGCCACAGCAACTTTGCCTTGCACCCACTAAAGGTGACAAAGGCCACAATGTGGCCACCAACCTCTGGGTCTCCGGGCAAAAGGCCATCAGCTGTGGAAAGAACAGCAGGCAGACAGATCTGGCCACCTTTCCTTTTGTATAAACTCAACCCTACTGACTTGAGTTCATCTTTATCCACTCAGTGCAATCAGAAAATCTGCCAAAGCCCAGGACTTCTGTTTCCTTACACACTATGCACAAAGAGGTCATTAATGTCTAGGGCCAGGTAACATCTCATAGACGTGCTGGAAAGCAGAGGGAATGGGCTTCCAGAAAACATGGTCTGTTCTCCCCAGTGGTCTGCAAGGAGTCGAGGGCTGGCAGAGTGTTCAGTCAGGAAGCCACAGTGCTCCTGGGCTTGCTGAATGAATTCAGTCAGAGCCACGAAGTCACAGGTGTTGCACCAGAGTACAACACACCCTGTGCACACAGGGCACGTCCTCATCACACCTCTTCCCTTGCTGGTGGCACTGCAGGGGATGCTGCAGACAGACGCAGAACTGCATGTCCTGGGGATGTTGGGAGAGGGTAGGACAACTTGTCTGCTTTGTGCATCCACCAAATCCCAGCAGGACACCTCATCAGGAAGTGGTTTTGTGAGGGAGACACAACCATAACAGCAGTGTGCTGCAGAAAATGGGGCCAGGCACAAAAGGATCTGTTATAAAAGGCTCTCTAAAAAAAAAAAAGTAGCTCTAAGCTGGTGTTTCTTCCTGAAGTAGAGCAAAGCCTGCAGCCTAGGAAGGGGAGCCAGGACAGACAGCTTCCCAGGAGACATCTAATACAATCTTCTCTGAAGGAACCATTTGCAGAAAAAAAAAAAAAAAAAGACCCATTTCTGATGGCTCTGCAAAATAACACATAAACCACAACAGGAGCAACAGGAGGATGCGAAAGGCAAGTGCGCAGACTAAAGGATGAAGGTGGCTTGTGGAAAACTCAGGTCAAGAAACACAGTGGAAAGTTTCTATTGAGGTATTTTCCTTCAGCTGGAAAAACGTCTGGGGTAAGTTACTCTTCATGGAAAATATTGAGGCTTAGTCAAATGCAAAACAAACACTGAAAGAAAATAAAGGGTTCAGATTTTGTTTGCTAAAAGTAAAGAAGAAAAAAAAGAAAGGGAAGAAAAGAAAAATAAAGGTTATTTCTTTCAAGTGGACAAACAAATGATTCTACAAAAAAAAAAAAAAAAAAGGACTGTTTTTTAAACTTGGCATTAAAAAAAATTGGTGGACAAACCCAAGCACTTCACAAATCACTCTAAAAACCCCTGTGGGAGAAACAAAGCAGAATCACGGTGGCTTGGAGGTGGCAGGGGATGTCTGAGGCTGCAGCGATGGTGGCTGGAGGCGGCAGATGGTGCTGTGACAGACGGGCAGCAGCACCAGCAAGGGATGGAGCAGCAGCAAATTCCTGCACAGCTGCTCCGCGTAGCCCAGGCTGCGCTGGAAACTCTCCACTGGCTATGAATTTTGCTCTGCCAGGTGAGGAAATGAACCTTGCGATTTCAGACCCATGTCCAGCCTTTTCTGCTTCTTTCAGAGGGTCTAGGAAAGCCAGCATCCCCGCAAGAGACAGGCAGAGGCACTACTACACCTAGAAGTGGAGGAGCAGAGCTGGGAGCTGCTGTAACTTTGATGGGGCAGGGTCGGGTGGCCAAAACCCTCCTGTGTGACCTGAAGCCCCTGCAGCACCCACAGCAGGGGTTTAAATCCCAGCTAATCCAGCCTTTGGGAATGTCTGGGAGGTGAGGCACATGACCTCTTTGTAGTGGTCACTGGAGTCACAGTGCCACTGAGCAGATGGCACCATGTGAGCATCACAAAGTCCACACCTTATTCTGGTATAAGATGGCAGAGGAAAGCGGTGAGTTTCCTGCAGACCTTCTGAACCCAGCCCCACAGTGTTTCAGTGGTACCTCCCTGCTCCTTAATGCAACAGCAGCATATATTAATTTCTGCTGTTTTTCAGGGCCAGGTACCACTGTCCTGTCTCCACTGGGTACACCCACCCCACTGTGCCCCAGGAGCTACCCCACAGCAGGAAAAAAATCCCTATAAAAGCAACTCCCACAATCAGGACCGGTTCAGTCCTGATAAACAGCTCTTAGTTATTCAGCAACAGCGGGACATGGTCACCGTATGCCCCGTATTCCTTCTTGCACTGAAGCCCTGAGGGGCTGGTTGTTGAGTCACCATTCACTGTTGGGTCCCAAGGGCTCACAGCCCAACCATGGCTGATGCAATGCTCCATACTCTGGCCAGGTTAATCTCAGCAGGTTTATTTGGTCTATGCAGGCTGACTCCACCTCTGATAGAGGAGGCCAGCAGATACTTACAGAAGTATGAAACCCGGGTGAATTCAGAGCAAATCACACCTTGCCATTGTTTCCTAGCAGCCAGTGGCTTATGGCATCCATGATTCAGAGGCTGTATCCAGGCGACTGAGTGCACCAGAGACCAAGGACCTTTTCTATTCTGAGTGTGCCAGTCCTTTCTGAATCTATGTACGTGGACTGTGACCACTATGTCCTGTAGCAATCATTCTACTGACAAAGAGGTGACGATGACTGTCCTGCTTGCATTATGTCTGGCTCCAGCTTGGCTTCCTCGGCCAATCCAAGAGCTACTGGATGGCCAACATAACTTCCTTGGAAACAAATCACTTTTTCTGACTTGCTGATCTTCACCTCTGGACTGAATGTACCTGTTTTACATAAGAGAGAAGATGACCTGATCTTTAGGATTTCGGTCTCACTGAAGTCAATGGAAAGACTGACAGTGATTTCAACAAGCCTACAAGCATGTCATTGGAATGATTTTCTTCTGGACACTCAAAGGCCACTGTGAACAAATTGCTCATTTGCTCAATTGCCTCTTTCGTAATCTGGATGAAGATTAGGATTTCAAGAAGCAGGTGTGAAAACCTGGTAGCAAGGTGTGGACAAGACAGCCTTGCTCTTCCTGTTCTGTTTCTTTTGTGATGCTTTCTTCTATAAGCTCAAAGTTCACTTGGTGAGCTTCATGGTTGGCAAGCTGTCAAGCATGTCCTCATGGATCTTACCATTCAATTCTTTCTGTGTCCTTTTGAACTCCAATGGACTTTTTGCTTCTAATATTTGTCACTGTCACTTGTGTAAAGGAAATGTTGATACATTTCCCCTGTTTCCCTCAGCAGGCCACACAAGACTTTTCCTTTTCACCTTCCTATTCCTTTGTTGGCTTCGCTAATTACTTTATTATTTCAAAAGGTTCTTAACTGGGTGTTCCTAAAGTTGACTTTTCTCCTCTGAGCAGTGCTTTCCTTATGATGTACCCTGAACTCACCCCAAAAACCAGAAAGACCTTTTTCACCCATGTACTCTTTACAACTCTTGGCTGTCAACAACAGCCCCTCTGAGTAAGGCTGAATGACTCAAGGAACTGCAGATTGTGGGTCTGGTGGTTGAGTCCATTTAGAACAGCTAGAAAAAGCCTCAGAGGACAGGATGATCATACCATCTGCCCTCCCCAGGCCATGGCCAACAAAAGCAAGTGTTGGCAAGGGAAGGAGACAACTTTATACATGTGAATGACTCTGTAGGTGTGTGAGAATGCAGCAATCACGTTTTAAATCTAAAGTATGTTTTACTGACTGAGACAGTAAACAGCAACACAATAAATCCATCAACAAACCACTGAAAAAGCAACCTCATCTGCCACTTCTCCACCTACAGCTGAAGGAGCTCTTAAGTGTCTTGAAATTAAATGAAAAAGAAAATGCCATATCATTCCAGTGAGATGAGTCCTGCTCAGCAACATCAGCCAGCAAGAAGTCAGCAGGTTCACAGGTAACACACAAATGGAGTCAGCTTCCCTGACAAGGGGGAAGCAATATAGGCATTCCTCCTGCCAGGTGTTCTCCCTTGCCTGAAACCTCTTTGCTTTGCCCCAACATGTGCTGGCTCCCTGAGATGCTCTCCCCATGACCAGAGCGCATCAACCACCGCTCACTCCGGCTCACCCCTCTGCCCCTGCGTCCCTCGGCCATCTTTCACCCCCCCGCCCCGCAGCCTCTCTTGCACATGCTCATCTTTCAGAGCTTTAATTAGAAGAGGTGTTTAGGTGAGCTGTGGAATCAATCACCACTCAGGAGAGTGCCCACATTCCCCTTCCGCTCCCCACCGGTGGCCTTCCCCATCACCTTGGCACCATATGCTTTGCCTAATGAAACATCAAAATGTCAGACTAAGAGGAATGTATCTCACTTCGCAGACAATTACCACTGCCTCTACAGCATTTGAGTAAAAAAGCCTGTTGCAGAAATGTTCATCTTTACCCCTTACCCTATGCAAAGGAGCTTATGGCCAGCTAGTCACAGGAGTTTGCTTCATTGCTCCAATGCCCTGTTCACGTCCTGAAATGTCATTATAAAGCCTAAACAGCATGTGAGAAATAGCCAAGCTGCCAGCAATGACATGATCCAGCTGTTGTATCCTCTGGCTTGTCTGTCCCAGGCACTAGCAACAACTTACACAGAACTGTCTTGAAATCAAACCCCAAACTCCTCCTGTTTTCTCTTCACTTTGCTGGCACAATGGCACCAAAAGTGGAACATCCGGGAGAGAAACCATGTTTTTCTCTTGAAAGTCACAGGAAGTCCTTTGAACTGCTCAACACAATGGCAAAAAGTGTGAATCAGGCTAAACATCCCTCTCCCAGGGCTGACGGTACAACAAACCACTTCAGCTTCGTTCTCATGGTTACCGGGAGCTTAACGAAACCTTTGATGTGTCATTAGAGCCACTGTCGTTACCTGCGTCGTGCTGCAGGATGAGCGAGAGTCTCAGTCCAATTTCTGGGACACAAATGTAATAATCCCTTGGTGTATGTGTGGTACAAAAACATGACAGCACCCTGCAAAGCAGAACTGACTTTGTTTATGCCGGGGATATTGCTTGAGTTTTGTCCTGATTTCTCCTCTAGGAGATTCATTAATAACCAGTCAGGTTGAATAGTGTTTACGGTTTAGGCTGTGTGTGAATCTAGGTTAGGTTTAATTGCTGGAGTTTGAGCTTGAAAGCCAAATTGCTTTTAGGATCCTTGTGCTGGGTCTGAAAGCACTGAATTCACTTTGCTTCCTCCCCCAGTCCCTGGAGATTTCAGCCCATGATGGCAGAAATGCAGCAAGATAAGGTGATCTCTGAAGATCTCTCCCTCCTGGGACAGCTTCCTTACAAAAGTCTGCCTGCACAAACCCAAGCCTGGAAAATAGATCATTTCTGCCTTTGGATCCACTTTGGAATCTGTAAGGCAGGTAAAAGCAGGCTGTGCAATTCTCATCTCTTCTATTCGTCTGCTTGCCTCTTTAGCAGTCTAGCTTTGGTCTGCTTAGGTCCATTTATGTGGTTGTCTAGGATCAGCCTTGATGCGGGAAGCAGCCAAATAGCTGCCAGTTGTCAGTATGTCCTAGCCCTAGAAGCTGGTGCTGGGACGTCCCAGTTGCTGCTCTTGCAGAAAGGAGAATGATGGTTGCACCTTCATCGTGTGGAAGGGTTCTGCACTCCTGACTACAGCGCTCAGAAGTTGCCTTGGGGTTAAAAAAATCAGGCAGTAAATTCAACCCAAAGCCTTTGTTAGGAGAGACACTGCAAAGCTCTGTGATTTCAAAAAGCGAACTGGGAAGCTCAAACTCCTGAGCTTGCTGGAGTAGGTACAGGACTCATTATCTGGGGTTCAACAGCCCCAGTAGGACTGCACATGTCCTGGGTGCCTTTGTATTCAGCTTCCCCTCCTGTTCTTCCTCACCCAGGGGTTCACTGACCCTCCTTTCCATAGCACACTGCTGCTAAGGACTTCACGTTGTCTTCAGCAATACAGTTTCTTGAGGCAAAGTCTTTGGGCATGAAGCTGAATGTGTCAGCCTGGCAGTTAAAGAAAACATCCTTCAAGTGCATAACTTGAGCACATATTGTCTAGGAACCACTCTGACAATAACCACAAAGCCTCAACATGCCACTCTGACAGCCCCTGTGAAAAGCAGGAGAGCTCTTTAAAGCCTGGATTCACAAAGTTGAATCCCATCAGCACGGCATTAAGCTTTCACTATTTTCATATGATTCAAGGCCAGGAAGAACCAGAACATTATCTATGTGCCCCACACAATCTGAGCCAGAGACTACATCCAGAGACCGCTGCAGCAGCTGAGTTTTTGTCTGTACCTTATGTAAATCCACACACAATTCCCAGTTTGTTGTACTCAGGTCTGACACCAGAGCTTTTGAGGCCCTAGCTGGGCTTTTATGAACTACTTATATCTTGTTGGAACTTCACAAACAAGACTGCAGAAGCAGGGCTACATAATAAAGCTGTGTTCCCCATGCCCTCTAAAGCAGCCGGAATACCAGAGAAGAGGCAGAGGGATCAGTAATCCTGTCCCTTCCTCAGCAGCCAGAAGGAGGGGAATAGAGAAATGCAATTTTGTGCTGCGATCACAAAGGCCATCTTGTCACCCAGGTGCCAACACCTGAGTCAGTGATCAGATGTTTGCACCATGACATTGCACCGATCCATGAGTAGGCTGTGCCGTGACTAAAGGAAATCCCTAGACGTTCAGCTACAGCTGGTGTGCAACTCCTTGAAGCTCAGGTCAGTGATAAAGAGGCTCTCTCCAGGAGCTATAAATATTGTCACACAGGTGTAATTTTGCTGGATGCATGTGTCAGAGTTGCTGTTCCACCAGAGCAACTTCATCTATAAATGTAAGCTTTGACTAAGAGAAGTTGGCTTTCACAGCAGGATAAATAGCAAGAGACATGCCTCTAATTGCACATCAGCAGAGCTGATCCCTCAAGGATATTGGCTGGTACAAGGTAAAGGAGTAGGATACATCTCAGGAGACAAACTGCATGGCAATGTACCCGTCTGGACTGAGCCTGCAAGGGATCACCCAGGCAGTTGTGCCAGTCCAGGAGAAATCTGGTGGAGGTGCAAACTTGCTCCCTAGTCAGCTGGACAGAGCGTGCCTCTTTGGGCTGGGTGTCAGCTTTGAGGTGCTGAGATTGGCTTTGTGGTCCTGCTCCTTCCTTTGAGAAGGACCCATGTGCATGCCCCTGGGTATGGGGGAGAACAGTGAATGTGCCACTTGGACATAAAACATGAGCTTCCTTCCAGCTCTTTCTTGGGAGAAGATTTCAAAGCACTTAACAAGGAAGGGTGATACTATCATCATCAGTTTACAGAGAAACTGAGACAGGTAGGACTTGGTCTCTGAGCCTCAGCCTGATGCACAGTCCTGGACAATGCAGTCCGTGCCCTTTCATCTTCCTTTCTGAGTCCCTACTCAAAACATCCTGTGTGGCCCTGAGCAGGTATTTCCTTCACCAGCAAGGAGAAGGGCAATCATCAGATGCACCAGGACAGACATCCCATCCTGGATGTGTTGAACTGCAAACCCAGAGGAGCCCTGCTTCACCCCTGACACCGTGTCCTGTGCAGTGGACAGTGCCTTCCAGATGGCCATCTGGCCAGCTCTAAACACATGTCCAGCATCAGGCTGGTCCAATAGTGCCCAGAGCCCCACCAGGACAGCTTCACACACATCTGCACAGCACTAACGTGTGCTGATAAGGAAAAGATCTCCATGCACTACAGCTCCTGGTACTGTGAAATACAACACGTGACAAAAGGCCTCATATCCCTGAGTAGGCTCTTCACTTCTTACAAAGTCGTAGATGTACATTTAAGGGGGTGGGAACACATGAAAAGGGAGATCCAGACTCTCCTTCATCTCCCCATTCTTTGGGAGGCAGCTAAACTGAAGAATGTGTTGAATTTATTTAAAAAAATCCCATGACTCCATTTTCTTCAAGAAACTCGTTCCCAAGAGCCTCATGATGCTGCCATCCTGGCAACTGCCCAGCCCTAAACAGAAGAGTAAATCCAATACTTTCTCAGTCACACAAAACTTGCTGAAGCTAATGGCTGTTTGCTGAATAAAGAAGAAATGAAATGATATAAAAGGCCTGAAATTGAGTCCCTCTTTTGCTGTCTTATGCCAGTAGCTCCTATAATACTTTACAGTCAGACAATGATACAAATGAGAGGAGTGTTAGTCATCCACATGCAGGTCAGCGAGCCGGGAGCAGAACCGAGCCCTTAAGTCAAGTTGGGCTTTTCCCTTCATTTACCCCATCTGCCTCAGTAACGTGAAATCACTGATGTGTGGAGACCTAAATCCCCAGGGCACTGGCAGGATTAGCTCACATTTGAGAACTGCTGCACAAAAGCAGAGCATTGTTTATCAATGTAGGCTGTAAAACTTGCTGACACTATGTAGATTCACAGCCAGCTTAACCATGAAGAGATGAAATTCTGTCTGGTCCTCAAAAAAACACAGGTGAAAGTGCAGCATCTCAGCACACAGAACACACAATGAAGCCAGTTATTTGTTAGGATCAGCTTGAAGATGGAGGCAGAGAAAATAATTTTTGAAACCAAAGATTTACACTTTTCCAAAACCAACTCAATACTTCTCTTGTGCATCTATGAGTAGCTCGTTGTTTCATTTATAAGCCCATTTACCTCGGAAGGCAAATTAGTGCATCAGCCCCAGGTGGCAAACATTATTTACGTGGGTGAATAGCTTACAAGCATACAGGAATATCTGAACAGTTCCAGAATGAACATACAATTAACCCAAATGCATTTCTCTTCCTGCTCTCCACCTGTTGCAGCTTAGTGATAAATGTATGTACCAGGGCTACTCTTGACGAATCCAGAGCAGATGACTGCCCAAGCACAGTTCCCCATACAGTTCCCCGACTTGTGTTTTAGAAGGAAGGCCCCACTTGCTGGAGCTCACAGTGGGGCTGCACAGGCTGTATCACTGCCTGGGGTCTCATGCTGCAGGGCTACCTCTTGTTTGTGGCTCCCACGGAGACCTCAGCTGGAGACAATCTGGGCCGGGTTGAAGTGAGAACTTCCAATGGCCTCCCCAAACCTGGCACCTCCAGAACACGATTTTAATACCCTGGTGAAATTTTTTTTCCTAATGATGTGCATTGATTACACAGATTTAGATTTCTGATTCCATGAAGTAGGAAAAAAACCCCCATTGCTTTCACAAACAAGCTTGGACTCATTAGATGTTTCAAATGGCTCCAGTGTAACATGCTGAACAAATGTAGATCTGTTCTCAAGCTGCTGGAGAACAACAAATTCTCCCACTGTAATGCTCCCTTACCAGTACTAGAAACCAGACTTCATATCCCATCAGATATGGTCAGGAACAAAAATAAGTTGGGTGGCGCACCAACTTCACAAACTACAGATCCCAACACTTCTATCTCAACACATAAAAGCAAAAAAACCAACATGAATGATAAGAAAAAAAAAACCCTACCTGTAAAAATGAGCTTAAGTTGAGGATTAGCAATGCTACATAGGTAGGAAACAAGAATAGGAGGGAAAGCAGCAGGGTGAGACTCAAGTGTGCTAACAGAGTCAGTGGAAGTCTACACAAACTGCTGTAATGTACCCTGAGGTCCCATCCTTGCCTGCATGTGTATAGGAACCTGGAAGATGCTGGCCCAGGAGACACAAACGTACCTCATGGTGTACAGGAGGGTGCCATTGTCCACCAGACGCAGCAGCTTGTTGGGTGTTGTCATGTTATGGGCGACAGATTTCTTCCCGTTGTGGAAGAAGGTATCAGGAGTCCAGATCTTACTGGCCAGCAGGTTGTTCAGGGGAAGTATTTTCATGGGACCATCAAACTTCAGCCTTTCATCCCTCCAGGATTGCCGGAAAAAGACATCAATAGTGTATTCCTTTGTGGAGAAAGGAGAAAAAAAAAAGCTTTGTTTTACTCACCTCTTCATTGCAAACAAGGCACTTCAAGAAATAAGTGGTAATTATCTCTGGTCATTGAGCATATACTGTGTTTTTGGCACAACCTGGCTGACATGAAGCATGATGCAGAAAGAAGTAGGCATTAATGTCAGTGGAGAAATCTGCAGAGGATAGAGGGCATTTGCCACAGTTTGCATGATGACTTACATATGATGCCAAAATGTGTGTTTCAGTGTTTCCGCGTTACAGCTTACAGTGGCCAGTCTTGGGGTAGCTCTGCTGCACCACCACCTTTATGCAGATGTTTCAGGGTAGGAAACCATTGTGTGTAGCTACATGGGAATTTAAAAAGGCAAAAATAAAGTTTCTGGAGATAGAATTTGGCCAGGATACTGGTAATTATACCCTTGCTCATAAAAAACAAACAAACAAACAAACAAAGAAATAAAATTTCATGACATTGTCTTAATGTTATTTTGTTCCCCAGGCCACCTCTAGGAAATCAATTAATCAAGGACCTCACAAATTTGCATTACAAGATCCTGTGACTTCCTTTTCTTCTTTTTTTCCCCCCCTATTTTTCCCTCCCCCCCCCCTTTTTTCCCCCCCCCCCCCCCCCCTTCTTTTCTTTTCTTTCAGTTACTATAGAAACCCATTTCCTAGGCCAAATTCCAGTTGGGGCAATTAGAAGTCATCACTTTGAAACCCTGCAGCCTCAGAAAACACTTGATCAAGTAGCAAAGGTGCTACAGCTCCACAGCCACCCCAAGGTACAATTAAATCAATCTGCCCCGTGCCTGGCATAAGGGACTGCTGTTCCCTGTGACCTGAGCCACCCTGTGTCCTCTCAAGGTCCATATCACTTGAGGGAAAGTCTTCAGCCCATCAGTATGAGCTAACTCACTGCTCACCTCTACAACACAGACCTCCTCTTACTAATGAAGGATCTCATTAGCTCATGAGGCTTTCAGAGAGAGACAGGGCCTTCCAAAAATCTGTCTGTCCCAGCTGTTCTTCCCCTGCCCTTGCAGATTCATAGTCTTTATTTATGGGTTCCTGGAGGCTGCAGGACCAACTAAACATATCATTGTGAGTGATTTCTTTCCTGCAGCTCTTCTCAGCAGCATTTAAAAGCTGCTGCGCATCAGTTTCCTATAGGTCATAGGAATTCCTACAGGTTTTGCAGCAGATGGCAGTTGAATGAAAGCATCTTGATGAAGAAATTCATCCCTGCTTCCTGGCCACAGAGCCACTCCTGCTTAAATGTGAAGTTTCTGGAGGCTGGTTGGGGAAAGGAAAGAGAAGATCCTGTGTTCCCACAGGCTCTGCCCTGCACAAGATATTCTGCCCCTTCATGGAAGTTATCTTCAGTTCATGGTTTTAAGCTCAGTAAAGGCATAAAACCAAAGGAAGGAGCCTGTATGCAGTCCCAGGAGGTAGGTTTGGGAAAAGTCCTTATCAGGAGAAGAGCTATCTTATTCAGAACTCCCTGTTCCTACTAAAAAAACAAAGAAGTCAAACTTTTATAACAACTTCCCAGGCTCTGTTTTTCTTCTTTTACGCTAAGGAATTGTTCCCAAAGAAAAGAGGAATCATGTTCAGATTCTTCCACTCTTTTCTATACTTCTTTCCATGACAGCATCATTCCCAAGTCATCCCTTCCAAGGAGCACACTTAGTTCTGCTTTATACTTTACCTTATAGAAGTGACTGAAAACATCAAGACTGAGTCTGTCTCCAGAGTCCATCCACCAAAGCATAAAACCATCTTGAATTTATTTTTTTTTTCCCCCAATTTCCTGGGGATTGAGGCAAAGCTGCAAGAGCTCACTATTGAAGATTCAGGCACATGTCAGGTCCTATCAGGCTCTACTTTCCAAACCAAAATGAAAAAGAAATTAGAAGTTCCTTGGAGTACCTCAGAGAAAAGGTCTACATGTCCTCCTCCACGCTTCGTAACCACTTGCTTTCTTCTGCTCTCCACAGCAGCTTCACCTGCCTCTCCTCCATCATCATAATTACAGTCTCTGTCTTCATCAAGATGCACAGGAGCGGCTTTCCATTGCCATGAGTAATGGCTGTGGGAGGGATGGGAGTGAGATCACCAGGCAGATGTGAACGAGGAAGGAGGGACTTCCCCGCTCCCGAGATGAAAGGAACCACCGCAGAAGAGCAGGCTCTCCCCACGCTTCCAGAGGAGATGGGGTTTCTCTCTCTCACATTTCTGAGTGCATTTAGCACCAGAACAGCATGCTAAAACACATTCGCTATGCATTTGTAAAATATATGGAACTAAAGCACACGAAGGGGAAATAATTTATTATTCTTTAACTGTCTTCCTAATTTAAAATTCATTTTGTCAAATCACATTGCAGAGAATACCTTCCTCTTTTCAGTACCTCATATTTCTTCTTCACAGTTCATTATACACACTCCCTTAATCAAATATGCTCCACCTTGGAAGTAATTATCAGATACTCCCCAAGGGCTAAGATTGCTGAATATATTATGGGTCTCCGCTGCAGTAGGAAAGCAAGCGAGATAGAGAGAGAACTGAGATGAGATTAATACTCTTGGCTACGCCGATATCAAGATAACTTCTAGTCCTGGAGGGAGTTCCAAAGCAACATGGGGTTGTGTGATGGGACTGGCACCTCAATGAAACACAGAGATTTTTTTCTGCCTCAATTCCTCCACTTGCTAGCACAGGACTGTTGGTGGGGTGGCTGAAGTGATGTTCATGGCCATGTGAGCACAGAAAATGAAACTCTCTCAGCTCCGGTGGGACCGCGAGAGCTGCAAGACGTTGCTCCTGCCTGACCCGGCTGGTGAGAGCAATGCCTGCTCCCTCTCCTGAAGTGGGCTTCCTCCAAGGCCAGGACTGCCCATTGCTGGCCTGGGCTATGCCAGCACCAGGTCACCTCTGGGACTGGATGCGCAGGAAGGTCTCAGTCCTGAATGCGTGACTATTCTCATGTAGCATCCTTGAAATGCTGAGCAACCATCAACAGCCAAGTCTTCTCTGTGTGCCTGGGCACGTGTGGAAAACGAGCTACAAGAAACACTGTTGAGAAAGCTCACTATTAATTATGCTCCACAGTCCTGTTTTAATTAGAAGACAAACTGTTGTGGGAATACAAGCCTAAATTCAGACCTCAGGCCTTTTCATTAATAATTTTCCCTGAACATGTCAAAATATTGCAATCAGTTCACTCTTTTTTCATTTTTCTCTTCTGCCTCCCCTCTGGTTCAGGCACTAAGGACAGTTTGATGGTGAACCACTCTCTTCTGACACTACCACAAAACCAAGCTAGATTTTGGCATCCTCCTCTCTTCCCAGGGAGCACCGTCCTTCTTCCATGCACAGTCAGGTCAAGGAAAGCTGGCTACAGCGAAGGTGTTTGTCAAGACATGTAATGGGAGCAGCATGCTACACACAGGTCTTTGTCCCATGTGCTGACCTCCCCATTTCATTAGGTCTCACTCACTTGCACCCTGAAGCCTGCAGCATGCTTGAGTGACACAACGGCATCAACCCTCCAAGGCTGCATTATCAATTCATTTCTAAAAGCCCAAACACCTGAGAAACAATCCCTGTCTTCCACCCGCACTGAGCTCTCCCTGGCCTGTGAGAAGATGATGAAGCACACCCGTGCCTGGGCAGGAAGCTGGGATGCTTGCTCATGTTCTTGTCATTTAGGAAAATGCCACTTGTGCCCAGGTTGTTTGGAGATGAGGGTGGGACATGTCCATGGCAGCTGCAGGAGAAGTCATCCCTCCCCATAAGGCAACCAGCCAGCGGCACCTACCATATCTGTGTCCGAGACAGGGCCGAAACTCGTCACGTAAATGTCTGTCTTGACTTCGGTTACGCTGTCTGGGACAAAAAAAAAAGGGAAAAAAGCAATTAAAGAACTGAATTTGCTTGTACAGGGAAGGGTTTGAGTTTTGTTACGTGGTGGTTTTTCCTGCTAGGCATCTCCCTGGTGAGCCCTCAGCAAGCCAACGTCATGCTCTCTGCTGTGCCCTGAACAATGGCTGATTTTATCACTTGTAATTGGGCAAATTCATCTCTGATGTAGCTCTGCCGCTTTCCACGCTTACACTGAGGATGAATATGTCCCGCACAGCCAGACAATGTGTATTTACAAAATATATGTGGCTACACGACACATACCGTGTACGTACAGATCCACATTTTCAATACAGAGGTAAGCCCTGATGCTTTGAAACTCCTTTTAATCTGAAATCCCTTTGTGTCTCCCAGCCTGATAAACAGCCTAGCAATGTTCCACCAGTGTTAGGAAACCCTGGGTTTGTTACAGCTTCAGGCTTATCTGTTTGTACAAAGAATCAATATTCTGATTGCCTTTTACTGCCATCGTGTTTGCTGTTCTCCTAAGTGCCTCGCTCCTGATGAGCGGCTGCTCTCGCAGAGCTGCTGCTCGCCTGCATCACACGCTTGCCTGCATCCCAGGCTGTGCCACCTTCATGGATGCTCAACAGCTGCCTCACTGCCCCAGCAAAACCACAGAACCCCAGTTCCTGGTCTGGGTGCTAAAACCCAGGGGCAATCTTAACCACATGCCTTCAGGTAAAGATAAAGTGCAATGCTTTGCAGAACACAGGCACCACCAGGTATTACTCATGCTGAATAGCACATATAGCTCTCATTCTTGACTTCATTATGATTTTAGCTTGTTTCCTAATTTAAATCTCTGCTGCTGTCCCATTTTGCAGGGAAATTAAAGCACAGTGATTTGTCAAATTCATGGTCCTACACTCTGCCTACTGGGTTGTACTGAAAAAAATTATGGATGAGGTGCCTTGAGTTTAGCACTACGTTACCATAAATCCTCACCACCTTAGGGATAGATCACGCCACTGTGCTCCTTTTGTACAGCATTAGCTGGCTCAGAGCTGCTTTCTCAATGAACCAATTTAGACTCCCAAGTCTGTGTTTTATGCATAGTACCCCATTTTGGCCACTGCAGCAGCTTTGCAAGTAGCCTGGATGGCCCACTGCTCAATTCAGTTATGGAAATCCTTCTGTCCCCTGCCAGTTATTTTGCAGTACTATGAAGCTTAGTTTTGTGCTTCAAAGGTTTGTAGCCAAAAATAAGATAACATGTTCTGGCAGGGTTTTCTCCTTAATGGCTAAACTATACGTATACATGTCTCTAGTTATTATGGCTGGAAAGCTTCTGACGCAGCCTGTGGCTGATATTATTGTGCTATATAAGTAACCCTTGATCTCATCTTGATGCAATAAAAAGAAGGTTAAAGAGAAATATGTATGCAGTACACTTTCTGAAACACCCAGAAGCCAACAAGACATCATCCTGAACAAAATGAGTTACTTCTGTAACACTTAAACACTCAGAGTAATCTCTCTGTCTCCCTTCAAACAAGTCCCCAAACGAGATACACAGCAGAGAAGAACCTTCAGTGAAGCGAGGCTCTTTTCACTAACACATGCAGCAAGAGAAAGCTAATTATGTTTTAGAGAAAACACAAACTCTCTCTCCACTCCCCTCCTCCCTTCTTGGCATTCAGTTTGCCCAAGATAATAATGTACAGCCGTGGTTATCAGACCAGGACCCATGGCCACCCACGGCCAGTGAAGCCAGTTCTTATGAGGTGCAGAATGAACTGTCCCCTGCACCTGAGGACACAGAGGGACAGGGGTCTGTGAAGGGACCCAAGTTTTATAATGTGATCCCTGGGGTCCAAGCACAAGAGAAGGGATTAAGGAATTCATGAGGAGGTAAAAAGGCAGAACAAGTTTTGGACACCTTTTGATATGATCCTGCTATCTTTACATGAGCCTTTATGTCCTTATCATGCTGTAACCTGGCTGTCACAGAGCTTCAGAAACCACTTGCTGTCCCATCAATCTACTGGTAAATCTAATAAAAGATAATGGTGTTAATTCATTCCATTAATTTATTAATATTAATGATTAATTACTGCCCAGATCTGAAGAGGATCCCCCATTTCCAGACTGTGGACATACCCCCAGGCCAGGCCACGTAAACGCACTGAATTTGGTGGGACCCCTTTGTGCCTGCAAAGCAGTGCGTGGTGCAGGGACAAGCTGGGGGGGCTGGCTCGATTGCTGGCTTCTTAATGTCCCTCAGCACTTAGAAAAGTGGGCTCCCTGCACCTTTCATGGCAAAAGCCAGACTGAACTTTCCCTGTTAATACGTGCTCCTAAGGGCAGGATTTGGCTGGGATCTGGAGGGATTCTGAAATTAAATCGTTGTGACGCAATCAGGGATTTCAGCAGAGCTGGGAAATCCAGAGATAAGTGAAACACCAGCAGAACAGAGTGAGCTCCAGCCTCAGAGATTTACTTCCTTCATGATCCTACAGCCCAAGAACATCCATACTGCTTGCAGCCCTGCCTCAGCTCATCGGCTCTCTGACAGTGAGACCTTCTCCAGAGAAACCAGGAGCCTTCCTCACTCTGACCCTCACACTTACCCACCCTGAGCCTGAACAAGAAGAAATTGCATCTACTTTTGAGTAAGAAAAAGCTGAGAGATGAGCAGCTCCTGTCTCTGCTCAGAGACATGGCAGGGAAATCCTTATCTTCTTCTCAATCTGCAGACAGGCTCACACTGCAGCTTGTCTGTCTTGCCCAGTTCTCACCAAAGACAATAATTAAGGACTATACTGCAGAGGGTTAGGCACTTTCCCTGGACCTGTTGCAGAACATTAAATGGCATTTCTCCTTTCCTAGCATCATCCTTCCCTGTGACTCAAAGCTTTTTTTACATGTACAAGTGAGTTCAGCCTTCAAGCCTGCTGGGGTGGCAGGTAGATGCTGCCAGTCCTGTTTTATAGTTGGGGAAACAAAAAAGGAGAGACTTGGTTCAGGGGGGCAGACAGAGCGAAGCAAGGAGCAGAGCCCAGCTCCAGCTGCCCTAGGGAATGGTGTGGGCTGGTGCATGGGTGCCCAGAGAAGGGCTTGGCATTGCCCTTGGCACACCGCACAAGCAGCCTCTGGCTGTGCTGCTGAGCCTCACTGTGCCCCAGACTGCTGCCACCTGGGGACTGGGAAAGCAAAAAAAGCAGTCATGAAACCAGAAGAGCAAGAGATTTGCAGGTTCAACATTTGATCATGGGCAGAATTTAGAAACGAGACTGGTGTGCCATGTTCCCCAGTCATTTGTTCAAGGCTGATTCCCTTGTCTGGGGGCTTTTCCCATTTATAGGCTCAGCTTATTCCCAAGCTTCAGCACAGTCACGTTTCTAAAACCATCTGGAGCAAATGTGTGAGTAGGGACAAGGCACTGCAGGTCGATCAGAGCTGCCCCTTCTCCCCATGGCACAAAGCCCCATCCCTGCCTGCCAGGCAATTCTGCCTCGCTCCTGCCTGCAGAAATCCCCCACAGCTGGGCAGATCTGCAATGCAAATGTAAAACAAAAGCTCTAACATCCCTTCCCACAGTGTTACCATGGCACTCCCTACACCTGCCTGCTCTTTAAAAGCCACCCCTCTCCTTCTCCAAGAATTTGCTACACCAGATCTAGCTGCTTGTGCAGGTGATAACACCCCTATTAGCTCTGCATGGAGGGCTGGGTCCTGCCGCCCCGAGCCCCACGACAGCAGGGTGGGTTGCTGCCCTGGCATATGCAGAAGGTGTAAAACAGCAGTGGTTCAGCTGAGGTGCTTCAGGGTTTCCATTTCACCCACCCTCTCCTGTCCCTTTCTCTGAGTCCCCACATCCCATCTTCCTGGCCCTGGCTCCAGGCAGACATCCCCCCTCCCCCTTCCCACAATCTCCCTTTTCAGCGCTCATGACTCCCTGGGCCTGTGAGGCGATAGTTATTATTTACAAAATGACGGAGTGCTATTTTTACTTGCTTCTTGGAAGCACCAGGAGCAGCAGCAGAGCTGGAATACAAATGACTGCCTCGCTGCCTCTCCCCGGGCTGGCTGTGGAACGTGGGGCTGCCTCTGCGAGTGGTTATGGGAGGCGGGGGGCACAGGGGGCTGAGGAGGCTCTTACTAAACATCCCGCTGCACTCATCAAGTGCTGTTTATTTAAGAATCTCAGCCGTAATATAATCGACTCGACCGGTTGTGTTTCAGCTCTTGAGGTTTGCGGATGTGCTGAACACAGTCATGTTTCCCAGGCGGGGGTTCCCAGAGGCTATGCTGCAAGCGAGCAGAAATGATGTGCCTGCATCCGAGAACAGGAGATTCCCAAAACGATGTGCACTATTAAAACAGGGACGAAGGCACTGCGGCTTCATGCCGGGGATTCCTGGCTGCTGTGCTGACGTCAGAGAGGCTGCGCAGCCTTAACTCGGAGATAAGCTGGATGAGCGAGGGGATGGGGACCTCCCTGAGACTGTGCTCTGCCCCAGGGCTGTGCTGGGACCTAAGGAGCTTGGAGGTGACAAGCCTGTCTATACTGGTGTTTCTGTATGTGATGGCATGGCTGAGACTCTAAAGGAGGACAGTGCTGTTTAGGCTCTGCTGCACCCAAGGGTACAAAGCCTCAATCTACTCCAGTCCAGCTCCTGGAGGTAGACGTTTCTGCACTGGGCTCCCCATGAACTGCTCCGGACTCCAGCCAGCTCAATATCCCATATCTCCATCTGTGGTCACAACCTAAAAAGTGCAGTAACAAGCTGATAATGCCCCTTAACACCCTCCTAGACTGCAACTGAATTTATCCTCAGTTCAAGAGTTTCTCAGCTTGATAAAGTCTCCTTATTCAGTGATCCTCTTTCAAGGACCTGTCCAGTGTCCCCTCAAATACAAAAAAAGCCTCTGGGAAGGAGTCCCATCAGGCTGCATGAGGGCAGTGTCACCACGAAGAGAGAGGTGTTGCTGTGTAGCTGTTCCCCACATCTCATAACCCAAAGCAAGCACACTGGACAGGATGGTGTTTAACAGCTAGCCCAGCATCCCCAGGAAGGGAAACACAAGAATTTGGTTTGTACTACCAATTTCAACCTCATGCCTTCTCCCAAATCCTTGCCATGCTAATTAATAAGCAGCAGAAGGTAGTTTTTGCAGCTGCACACAGAAGCTTTTTGAATGTTTCATTCACCATTTTCTCTACCTGCCCTCCACCCCTCACCGGGGGGATTTAATTTTCTCTCCAATTTTAGCCTCTGGAACAAAAGAAGCTTCCATGACCTTTGCTACAAGCTCCATGAGCCCACTGGAGCCGAGCTGCACCACAGCCCAGGGCAGCACTCGCCTTTGGAGGCAGCACACTGCAGCACCCTGCCAGTAACTCCATCCCTGGGTCCCTTCTCTGACTCTGGCAGCTTCAGTCCCATCGCACCATGGCTGCTGCCTTTGTCTGTTCCCACCGTGTTTTTTCAGATGGCCTTCTAACCTGCAGTGCTGCCTTGTTTTGAGAATTATGAGGTGAGCTGTGTCTCCTTTCAGTAAGAAGAGGGGCACTGAAGAAGGAAGGACACATCTCTGGATGGTGTGGCACTGGGTGCCCTCTCTGCAATTTTGCCCTTGGGACTGCCGTGGCAGTACTGGGAGAGGACAGTGAGGCACCAGCAGAGGAGTAGGCACCTGAGAGGAGAGGGTAACATTGCCTCTCCCCACAACCTCCCTTGCAAGAGCTGCAGAAATGGAGACATGACATTTCTACATCACCAGCCACACACAACAAACCCTGATGCAGCCTTCACTGATGCTCTCCTGCTGTGGGGCCAGCAAGACTCTCCCACACATATTAGAGATGTTTTTCTTGCATTTTTTTTGCTAGGGAGCTCAGGAATAGCAGCACAGAAGGAAACATTTCAGTGGACATCACTGCAGTGCTGTTAATGCCTCCTAGGCTTGTCCAGCCCAGCCAGAGGATAAAGCTGACTTCAAGGACATAGACTGACAGAGCGCCTGCCCTCCAAAGGCCATAAAGCAGCATGAGCTATTGTCAGTGTCAGGACCACAAACATCCCTACTGCACCTGGGATACTTTCACACCAAGTACCCTGGGAGCAGAGGCTGTGCATGGGTCAGGAGAAGACTGGGGAACAGAGATGGTAAAAAACCAAAAAGGTACTGCCATTTCCTCCTCCAGCATCTGCAGAAGGCCGAGCAGACAGAGATCTGAGCAGCTCTCAGCACTGCCCTTTCTCTCTCCTGAATTGGTTTTGAGTTGGGGATCTTATACAACACATAGGGAGGTCGCAGTCAACCTCTTCAAATTCCCAGTTCCAAAGTCAAAGTACGTATTTTTCAGATGTTGCTTGGCTGTTTTTTTCAGCATCCTTGAATACGAAATTACTTGTTCAGAAGCAAAAGCCAAGTCTCATAGCACAGACATTCACCCAGGTTTGACAAGTTCAGCTTGGGCATCTTTCCCAAAACTGGACAGCGGTGTGCACGTGTTCTTCTAGAAAAAGAAGAACCCAGAACATACACAGAGTGTCTCGGTCCTGTCAGCAGCCTTCCTTGCATAGGAATAAATTCTAACTGCCTCCATATATAGAATTAGATAGAATTGAAACAGTTGAAAACAGTAAGAAACAAAGGCTTTTGTTAGCACACCACACAGCCTACCAAAGTCAATGCTGAATGGCTGTGATCACGGCCAAGAGTGTCACCGGGAAGGCTGGCAGCTGGCCCAATCCTTCGCAGGCCACAGCTAGCTAACTGTGGCATCAGGTTTAATTCCTTGAACTACCTAAAACACCAACACATCTCCAGGAAAACTCAGAAGTGTCAAAACTCAGAACTCTCTTGGCCCCATTTGGTCTATGGAGGGAGGATAATCCCAGACGTATGTCAGCCCACACCCAGACCTCACACCCTCAGATGGCATCTGCCTCTCTCTAGTGAACATACAGATGAGGATGACCAGGGTCCCATGGATGAAGGCTGGACTTAGCCTCATGCTCCCACCTGGAACAACATGATAAAAGATGACAGGATGCTCATCTACTGCAAACTGGGGTCAGCCAAGGATTGAGCATTGGCAAATTTGTACTCCACAGAATGAACCACACAGCAAGGAAAGAAAGAATCACAGAATCATTAAGGTTGGAAAAGACCTCTAAGATCATCCAGTCTAACCGTCAACTCATCACCAACATGCCCACTAAACCATATCCTTGAGTGCTACATCTACACATTTCTTGAACACCTTATATTCTTCAGAATATAAATGTCTGAAACAAACGTCTTATCTCAGCAAAAGCAGGGGTGAGTAAAAGGCTGCAGGTGATTGCCAGCGAGACCTTTGGATCAGATCTGTACCTAGCTCTGCCTGTGTGACATGAAATGTTTGTCTAACACAGAATGCAGTTTTGCTCAGCTATCTGCTTGCTTACAGAAGTGGTCACACTGTCTTACTCGTAAAGCTGAAATAACTCAGTCTGTGTAACAGATCTGATCCCCTCAGTTACAATCCCGGTGATTTCTGCAGAATTATGATTAAAAAGGCATCATTTATACAGGAAACAAGGCTATCTGCTGCTCTCCATGAAAGCATTAACCTGTCCCTCCCATCCTGGGGTGCCAAGGCATCTTTTCACAGGGGTTAGCTTATCACCCACTGCTGCTGCTCGAATCCCCTGGGACTGCCAGCATTTACTGTACAGCCAGTTCCCAAGGAGCTGCTCTGTGAGCCGCGGTGATTAATCACTGCCTTCTCTCTGGTGTTATGGCACATCAGTGTCTACAATTGCATGTCCTCCAGCCAGTCTAGAGAGAAGTCATCAAATCTGTAAACACAGATACGCATGTGGTATCTATCACTTCCAGCTGTGCTCTCTCTAATTTCTCCCCCAACTTGGATATTTCAGCACAGGGGGAGAGAGAAGTTCAAAAGAATTTCAGGGGCTCTCTCAAGAGACAGCTGACAATGAAACCACTCACACAGAATGAGAGACACCAGCACAGTCTACAATTATATGAGCTTAATTTTTCAGCCTAGATGAAGTTAAATGATGCCTGTCAAATCCCTCAAAGAGGCAGCCTGCTGCCCTGGCTCTCTTTCTTAGCAGGGCAAGGGGAGAGCTGATGCAATGAAGAGATTTATTCCCTGTCTCACACAGCATGCCGCATACGCTGCTTTCTAACACGGCTGCATCCAGTGTCCTCTGCAGGAACAAGATGCAGGACCACGAAGTGACCCAGTTATGACTTGAGCATGGCTTATCTAGGATTTATGGCACACTGTAATGTGTAGGTGGATGTCTAATTCCCAGGTGATCCCTTGGGTTACGTAGGGAAGATCAGTTCAGTTCTTGGATGAGAAATCCCAAATCCAAATGCACTATACATGGGCTCATGGCTCTAACCCAGGTCTGAGCTCTCTCCATGCCTACATAACATGTTGGTTATGGAGTTTGGATGAAGGTGTAACCACTGCTGAAAGCAGAGGAGTCAGGTACACCTTGTCCCTCCCTGCTTCCAAGCGATTGGTAAGCCATTGTCCCAGCACAGCGCCGAGAGGCACACAGGGAATCTGCTTCCCTTTTGGGTGTGAAATTGCACTCTCTCCCTAGCACTGCCACGTGAATAACAGCACAGGGTAGCCCAGTTTTCTGGTCTGAACTCCCTGCACAAAGCATGCTACACTGCTCCTTTGTCTCAACACACGATGGATAAGGGGGGGTCTAGGCATACCTGGCACAATGGGTAAGTTCACGTGTTGCTGTAGAAGTTGCTGTAAGGATTTCACACCCTCCCATGCTGGAGAAAGGTGTTTTCTTACATTTATCAAGAGTGGGAGATGCAGGTTAGAGCTCTATCCAGCAGAACAGCCTAGGAGAGGTGCTGCTCTACCAGTAGCAGAGCCAACAAAACCTGCTTTCCCACAGATCAGCTTCTCCTATCTGTTTTTCTGATGCCTAATTCCAGTTGAGCCCATCCAGTAACCTCTCTCTACTTTGGGTCTTTTTCCACTCAGCTGCATAATTCCACAAATCTTACAGAGACTTAAAATCTCCGAGATATCTACCTTTCTGTCAGGTTTTGTTCAGATCAGCCAACAGGCTCAAAAGCTTTTAGAAGACAAAAAGCAGAAAGAAAGATCTGATAAGCCTTACTCCATTAGGAGTCCAGGCAAAAAAACTACAAAAAAACCTCAACAGAACTCTGCATTTGGCTCACGTAGTTTAATTTAGCTTTCCCTCATTGCCCCTGCAAGCATGCACATGCACGTATTCTTATTACTGCATCAAGTCACGTAAAATACACATCCAGAGGTTAGAATCAGGATGTGGTGCAAGTTATTGATAAATATAAAGTCCAGGCAGAATAGAAGAGAGAGTCAGATAGAAGAGAGTGTCAGAAGCAGCAACTGCTCGAGGATGTGCAGTCATGGAGGCTTTACACACACCCCTCATTCTCACACATGCAGACTACAAACAGAGACTACAAATTGGTTGAGCTATTTTTGCTACAGACAGAAAAGACAGAATGAACAAAGCTACTGTAGTTACTATTTTAAGGACTTAGGACACCCTCAAACGCTATGAAGACAGAGGAGGAATATGTATGTATGAGCATGCTTTTAGAGGCTCTACAGTGCTTTGAGACCCTGTGGTAATGGAAGAGAGATCCTACATAAACATCTTTGTTCTATATTATAAATACAATGCGAAAATGTGTGAATATCAATTAGCATACATAATTTAATATATTCAGTATTAAAGTCTGTCCTTGATGGCTAAGCCAGAGGCGCTTGGTGAAGGGAATCCCTGCCGGTCCCAGTGGACAGGGGAAGAGCATTCAGACAATGCTGTGTTGCCAGCTGATACACATGGCTGTGGTCCTAACAAAACCAAAGCCAGGAGAATTTTGCTGACCACATTTCTGCAGGGTGCCTGCATGGCTGTGTGCACTGCAGGGAGCAATGAGGTGAGGGCAAAAATGCCAGACTTGTTCTTCAGCACTAGGCAAGCCTCTCGATGTTATCTACAAAACACCCGTGTTTCATTTTGGGCTTGCCTTCCTGACCTCGTCTTCAGTTTATTTCCCTCTTTAGGGGTCAGTTATGATGTTCTTGTTGACCACATCAACAAGAAAGTGGTGAACAGCACGCTCAGGAAAGACTGCAGCAGGTCCTGCACCCCAGCAGTGTGGCTGAAGTTGCAGGTACACGGGAGAGGTAAGGCACCAGAACAAAGCAGCCACCAGGCTGTATCCCTTCACACATGTATAACTCATCTGGGAGAGTCAGTCACTAGACCAGGCTTATCCAGAACTTGTGTGGACACAGTGCACCTCTGCAATTTCTCCATCAGGGAGCTCACAGACTGGCCCTGGTAGGTTATCGCTTACTTCTTTTCCTAAAAACACTGAACCTTTTGTTAACTCATTCTCAGCAAGTCTTTCTTTAACAATCATCACCTCCCAACAGGCCCCTCATACACTTCAAAAGGAGCTGCAAAAACTTCAAATCAGGGCCAGTAAAAGCCTTAACATTTGTAAAGCAATTACTGAGCTCTGTAATTCATCAGAGCTCAAGGCAGATCCCCAGGAAAAAGATAAGCACAAGGGTGCAATACAAAACTGCTATTTCTAACCTGATAATCATTGATACACAGAAAACAACTGAAAAGGTTGGAAAGCCAGAAAGCAAGCAGGGAAATGCAAAAAAACCCCAACAACTGAGAGACACACTGTATTGCATTCATTTTATGTCATTGCAAAGGTAGAAAAAATAAACAAGATGTCTCAATCAAGTCCATGAGGTTTACAGGCTGAGCCCCGAGCTCCAATCCCACCGTTGATGCTGATCTGCACTATGGCACCGTGCATGCAATGCAGTTCTGTTGTGCCTCAGTTTCCCCATCTGCCTTTTACCCTCAGCACTGCCTTCCCATGGCTCTGGCTAGATCTTGTTCCAGGTTGTTCTGCAGGCTCAGGATCGCCAGATCACAGGATGGACTACAGTGTGCAAAAAAGAAAAAAAAAAAAAAAAGAAAAGAAAAGAAAAAGAAAGAGGCTCCTGGGGCTTGCTGTGTAGCTCAGAGGAAGAGTCCATTTAATTCTCAAGCCTGTCCCCTGAGGCCAACACCAGGTACGCAGATGAAGATACAAGAAAACCATAGCAGGGAGCAACACAATAATTTGCATTCTGGTTCCCTTATCTTCTCCATTAGCTCCTGGCTGGTACTTCCTTCAGCAGAAGTTAATCAGCTCCTGCCACAGTGTGCCTCCGGGTGATGCTTCTGGCATCCTTCACCACCATCCCCAGGGCAATGCAGACAAGTGTTTTCTCTTCCTCATGTTCCCCAGCCTTGTCTTTGCCTGTGTGGCTGCTGAGCTGAGCACAGAGCCAAGGTCTCCACTGAGCTGTCACTGCCTTGTCATGCACAGGTCACTGGGCTGTATGGTCATGGGTCACTGGGCTGTATGGTCACTGCTCATTTAGTTTGCAGCAATGCCAATACATCGTACAAATAAATTTATTTAATTCACATTGCCTTGCACTGGTCAGTTTAACATTTCCTCTGATGCTGGAGTCCTGTCACAGAGCACTGAGAAATGCATTAGACAGCAGAGACTGTGAGCCCACCTCTGCCACATGGAAATAACTCCTCCCGTGTTCGCTGTCCCACACTTGCAAAGATAAACAGAGAGTCTTCAAAGTGCAAGATAAGTCCCTGGACACACACTGTGCTCCTCCATCACCTCCCCTCTTGCCCGGCTTCCCCGTGTCTCCCAGGAAAGTCCTTGAATGGCAAATGGGGCCATCAAACCCCGGGAGCAATGGGCTGATCCACATGTGGTGAGACAGGCTTATTTGTGCACTCGGGCTCTTGTTTTAGCCCCAAGTGAGCAAAACCCTTTTAGAAGAAATTCCATTATGGTTGTAAATCTTCCCCTCCCCAGCACTGCTCAGACACCAGCATTGTCTGTCCCATGGACAGGAAGGCTTTTTATCGCAGTTACTCACAAAAATTCGGCAACAAATACCGAATTTTCAGTTCTGCCCTCTACATGAATTACAACATGCTGCATAATACACCGATACTCCCAGCGGAGACAAGCAGAGGGCAGATGCCTCCAGATGTAATTTTTAATTTCCTTTGCTGGGGATAATGTTTTCTTGTTCTAGCGACCTGTGTTCTAAGCGTTCCAGTTCCCATGGCAACCTCTGCTTCCACCGGAGATGCCATTTTTCATGACATCCCTTCAGAATTAGACATCTCCTAGCAGAAGTTTTGAAGAAATGTCTCTCTTAAATATATATTTATTAGAGACAGTGCCTGCAAGTGTGCTTTATTGACATATTTCTTAAGCGACTCAGCTTACAGAGGAGAAAGCTGTCTCCAGAAATATGCTGGCTGCCAATCCCCCTTTTCTCAGCTTCTGTTTTCAACCAGAACTCTCCCCTCTTTTTCTGCCACATACATATTCGCCAGCACCTGCTCCCTTTTTGTTTGTATTTTTTTCATTCCTTTCTGTTCCCATCACTCTCCTCCATTCCCAGTCTCAGCTCAGCTCCCCAGTAATACAAGCACAGCAAGGAGATGCCCAACCAATTCAGTACCCACTGAAAGTACCTGCACCCGTTCACTGCCTGCTGACACGGGTGCTGCCCGGGGACCCCTCTTCTCCTGCAGGCAGGGAAACCTCACGGGTCTCATTATATGTTTGCATGCACAGAAAAACACAAAGTACTGCAAAATAGAGACCACTGCAAGAGCCCCTCAGCCCCGGAGGGCAGCATCAGGAGCATCTGCATCTCTGCCCCCGCTGCTCTCCCAATGCCATCTGGCCACAGCCCGCTGGGCACCACATGCCCTCTGGGAAAGGCTGAGGGCATCAGAGCTCCAATCCTGCTCCCCAGCGCAGCAGCCTGTGCACGGGGTTCCCACACTGGCTGGGGGAAGGATTCGTGCCTCAGGTCTTGGTTTTATGGTGCCACTTGGGCACCCCTGTCGCAGCGGTTCTTCTCTGGGGTCCATGGGTGTGGAGCCAAGGGATGCTGAGATGGACCCGTCTCCCTAACACGCTGCCACACACCTCCGCTCCCGCAGAGCCCTTGCCTACCTACCACACCCAAAAAACCTGCACCTCTGGCTCAGAAACTCCCTGCAGAGAAAGTGAGATACAACATCCCACCCACAGCAGCTTCCAAAGGTTTTTCTCAAGACCTCTGGGGAGAGTTTCTATTTCAGGCTGCGCAGGCAGCCCCCGGCCCTCTCACCCCGCAGGGACTTCCAGGCTCCCCGGCTCAGCGGGGACCCCTCACCCCCCACAACCCCCACTGCCACCACGCTCAGCATCTCCCACCCGAGCTCCTGACAGCTCATCGGAAAGAGGCGGCACCAGCCCTGGCAGGTGTCCCGGTAGAAAACCGCGCTAGAGCTTCCTAATAGAGCTGTAACATTACAGCTTCAAATTGCCTTCCTTCAGGAGACAAATCCAAGCAGGTAAATTGGTAGGAGCTGAGCGGATCCGGAGGCTGATGGAGCTAATCCCAGGCATGTTTAAATGCAAAGGCCCAGGGAGTCACACTCAAACCTGACATGATCGCTGAAGCTTGCTGCTGTGCTTAATTCTCAGGTGCAGCCTGCTTGGGGAGGGTGTGAAAAGCAGAGGGAAAAGCAGAGCACTAGGGGCAAAAGCCACACACCAGCTTCAAGGTCAGAACATTGGCCCTCAGCAAAACCATGCACCAGCCAAACAGCAGCAAAACATCAGCTCCTGTTCACCCCCATCATGGAAACCACATGGATAAGCATCGCTGTTGTCCCTCAGAGAAGTTTAGAAACATTTTCTTAGCCCAGCCTCCAGCAGGGACACAGGGGCTCAGGGGACACTTTTTGCTGACTCCAGATTTCACATTAATTGTACCGTCCCACCAGCCATTAATCAAACCTCTTCCACTGGCATTTTTATTGAAAATCAATTTAATGAAGTAGGTGGGAGTCCACATGCTTCCATAACATCAGATAAATATTCATGGGAGCTTGTGCTGCTTTAGCGAAATGAGTTTTTTAAATTTAACTGGTACAATTTCCTTGTTCCTTAATATATAGCTTGGCTCGCCCTTGTTTGGGAATAGAGGCGAGATGGGACTCAGCCCTGTGATGGCTCGCTCTCAGGCACACCAAGGAACAATCCTTTGCTATCAAGCCAACACCTTTTGGCAAGGACATTGTCATCCGTAGTTGGAAATATGAGTTTGCTGGGGTCAGCGTCACCTGGTGCGAATCCCCAGAGCCAAGGCTGAATTCAGAGGGGCCATTTAGAGCTGAAAACTCATTTCCAACCACTAAGAGTGTGTCCACCATTTCTGCCTCTGCAGGTGTGCCATTTGATTTCTGCTTTTCCCATCCTGTTTAAGCAGCTATTGTGCTCCAACAGCAAAAGCTAATGAAAGCCATTGGAAAACACATTCCCCTGATGCTTAATGAAGGAGGTTAAAAGGCTTCCAGCTACCAAAATATACAAGGCACCAGTGAAAGAAGGAAACACATCCAACACAAAGCTCCAAAATTTGTGTGGCACATGAGTCCTAGAAGAAGGGATGAGCTGGGGAGGGCAGGTTAACCCCTCGCTCCCTGAGGAGGCTGCAGAGAAGCTGTGACCCAGGCTCCTTGCTGCAGTCCTCCTTCCCAAAGGCAGTTATTAGAGTCCAGATGGAAGAAAAAAAAAAAATCTGACACGTTGATCAAATTTAGTAGAAAGGCAGGATTCAGACAGCCCTCAACAGTGAGAGATTTTACAGCGTCTAACAGCTTCTTTGTTAACTGGAGCAGTGAAGAGCTGCAGCTCCCAAAAAGCGGCAATGCAGGGCAATTCAACCACTGCCAGCACTCTTGTCATGTTATCCTAGTGATACCCTTCTCTTGAAAGGCAGTGCTTTAGAAATCAAGCGCATCATCATTTTGCCTTTGTTACTAATGCAAACTGACTTGTTTTCATCGTTACAGCCTCGACCTAATTCCCCGTGCACACGCTTCCCACCGCAGCTCAGATCTCTGGACAAGGATTTGCTTTCCCTGGGCTTTAATGACATGAAGGTTGTGACGAGCCCTGCAGACACACACAGATAGCCTGAGCCCAGGGACAGGGCACAAACAGCCCTCCCTGCCCCATACACATCCGCACACGAGTGACTGGGGTTTGTGTTTCCCATGCCCCAACTCCACAGTGGAGGTGGCATGAAGACAAAGGAAGTCCATGAAGTGCCACCATAATAATTTTCCCCTCATCCCCAGCAGCTACTGATGCAGCAGAGGTGGGCAATGCCCACTTTCTGATGCCATGAGATAGCCTAGTCACTCAGTTTCTCCCAAAACACAGCATCAGCTGTTTCTCCTGCAAGCCTCTGAACCTACTGATTTCTCCCATTTCCCCCCTATCAAGACAGCAGTCCTGCTTCTGAGAGATCACCCTTGCTGGAGACAAACTGCCTGCCAGCAAACAGCATTAAATACAGGGTATCATATTCAACAGATAATGGCATGCTTTTAGTTTTTTCTCTCTTGGATGCAGGTCACACAACTAATGTCATCTCCAAACGCTGAAATCCTAGATGTGAAAAGGTAAAGCTTAATTGCCTTGAACAGCAACTCTTGTATTGATTCCAGCATAAGGCCCATAAATATTAATACAGCTATATTTAGCCCATTTCAATTATACATACAAAATTAAACATCTTTCTGGGAACAAATCAGTCTGGATAGGGTTCGAGTTCTTTTCCTTTTCCCTTTTTAATGCATCAAAATAATAATTCCAATAGAGCTAAGGCTTAAAAAAAACCCCAAAAAACAACAAACAGTGGATGGAGGCAGAGGCTTAAAGATACTTTCACCTGGCTCAACCAACATGCTCCTCAGATATTCAAAGGCACTTGCATACTCCTAACCTCACCCTTGCCCCACCTGGTTTTCCCCATTATTTGTTAGATCCAGTCCCTTTTCTAGATGGCAGCAAACTGGGATGGACTGAAGGTGTGTGCACAGAAAGGGGCACAGGGCAGAACCAGCCCAGCCTGGGACCTCGGGAGGTGGGATGCTCAAGGAGGGGCTCCTGCCTGGCCAGAGAGGAGTGGTCCCATCTGCAGCATGACCATGCCACACAATGCCTTCTGCAGTTAAAGACCTTCTCTTTTGTATAAAAATCACATCCACTTTCCTGATTTGCAAATTAATTATACGTTGCTTTCCTTGCCAAAGTGGACTTAATGGTATTAACGTTACACGACAAAGAGAAGCTATCAGAAAGCTTCTCTCATAATGATGGCTAGATTGATCAGGAAAGAAGAAAGGAGATTTCATGCTTTTGTTCTTTAACCCTTCCTCATGCAAGCAGACAGGGCTCTTTTCTAGGAAACAGCTTTTGCAAATTCTCAGACGAGACCAAGTGCCTCTCTCCAAAGGGAAGAGCTCTAATCATTCAAGCACAAAAGCCTGTAATTCAATTCCCATATGTGCACAGACCCTTTGCAGAGAACACAACTTGTGGAAAGTAGAGATTGCACCTTTATTTTTTGCAGGACACTGGCCGTAACTGGCTAAAGTGACATTCACAGCTCTCCAGGAGACGTGTCTTCAGGTGAGTAAACAGGCATGCAGGACTACAAAAATCTGATCTGGCCTGTATGGATACAAACAACTTCCTCAACGAGAATTCAGATGGATGCAGTAAGCCTTACAAACCTTCCCCTTTGTAAAATGCTGTGTGTGGGGGTTTTTTTGTTGTTGTTGTTTGGTTTTGGTTTTTTTTTTTTTTATGGTCATCAGATCCTCTCCTTGACAAAGCTTCTTGTATCAGAACTGAACCATCTAAAAAAGAGGCCTCTGAAATTACTTTTGCAAGGTTGAAATAGTCTCTTGAATTTTTAGACACAATTTATTTTGCTCCAGTCATGAATCACTCCATCCACTGATTCAGTCTGAACTTTGTCATCAATAGGATTTTCCAGTAGTTTTTTTGGGGAAAAAAATAAATCATATGCTTTTTCCATGCCTGTTGTTCTCATCACTTTGGTTTGAATTATGTTCTTCCAGAAGGTAAAGTGAACGGGGTGTCCTTTTCTCACAATGCAAATTGCAGATTAAAACCCTCTCTAGGCTGTACTCTGCTTACAATTGTCAGTACTCCACAAAGACTTTTTTTTTTTTTTCCCAATAAACATTAGCTGTATGTCCTTCAGAGGCAGATTTTTAAAGTAAGCTACAGGTTAGTTCACATAGATAAAGAAATCATTACACAAGATTCCTGCCCCACCAGACTCAGGGAGAGTTTTTCCATTTACTTCAACAAGGTGAGAATTTCACTGTGACTTTTAATAGTATTTGGCTAAGGGACCCTGCCTGGTTTAGCCTCATAGTTGTGCAGCAACTCACTCCCCAAAGCCCCATGCATCTTCCAGAGCCTCACAAACACTCCAATATTTTCGTTTAATCAAACAATAGCCTTTAAATAAGTGAAGCAACATTAACAAGCTAATAGGTCTGAAACAGCAGCATTAATCCCCCCACCACAGGGGTCCCAGGTAGATGTGATTGGATTGCTTCTTCCCAATGGAACTGGGCTGAAATTCACCACCAACACAATCAATGACTTTGCCTCATCAGACATAATCAGTGCTTCTGTATAGTTACACAAACTGCTGCAAACATTTTACCCTCTAGCTCAATGAATAAAATAACTGCTGTTTCCTCAATATTTGACCAGTTGCTTCATCACCAGCTTCCTAAAATAAACCAATTAAAGTTGTTCTTAAACTCTATAATACCTAATTAAAAAAAAAAAATCTTGTTTCACAATCCATATCAAAGACACATTATAAATCCCTTACATGGGACTAAATGAATGGAAATTCTAATAAATGAGTAGCTGCCATAGTCCAACAGATCAATAAAGATATCCTTGCAAGCAGTTTATAGCCATCTATAACATCATCTACTAATGTTCTTAAAACCATCTAACACATGTTCAACATGCTTAAACATCAGCTCCCCGCTTCCAAAGTCATTATAAACAAATAGTATCATCTTGTTTCCAACACACACCCACCAGCTTACCCTTGGGCAGGGATGGGCTGCCAAACACTCGCACCAGTTCACTGCAGGTGTCTGATCTAGCACTGAAGCTCTGAGATGTTACTGCAGTACAAATTACCAGGGTAACAATTCCTCCAAATGGATTCACTTCCCTAGAAAAATGTCTCACCTTTTGGGAAAAATCTTAGTTCTTGCCCGCACATGGGCTATACAGAGGAGTCAGCAGCTTTGGACAGACCCCTCACTGGAATCACACACAGGCAATGAAGGCACCAACTAAAAAAACCATGCAAAGTAGGATGAGAAACACCTTCTCCTCCATGACCCCGCAGCCTGGGGACTCGGTTGTGGCCCCTCTGGAGAGCCCAGGAGCGCACAGCCCAAGGACAGCCCCATTGCTGGTGATCGACTTTGGCCACACAACTGCTCCATGGAGAGGGTGGCTGGGCAGGGTCCTGCCATGGTGGTCCACTCCCTCCCACAGCACTGCAGGGACACAGGCAGCTGTGAGATGCCCCCAAAAGACCCAGTGCTGCCCTGAAGCCCAGGTACTGTTTCACACCAAAAGCTATGAATCTCTTTTCACAATGGGTTTCTGACCCCTCCGGAGTGTTTGTGATATCCCTGAAGCTTTGATACAGGCTTGTTGCTCTAAGCAAATTCATAACTTATTTAAGAGAAGACTTTCACCCTTAGGCATAGCTGTCAAGCCCATATTCCTCACTCGCCTTCTGATGTGTGCATGCCTTTTCACACGGAGCTCCCTCTCCCTGTTATGCCATGGGTTTAAACTGCAACACAACTGGGATTTCTGCATGAGAGAGGAGAGCATCAGGGCTGTGCAAATCCATGGCAAAGCTGTCTTTGGAGAGCTGCACCCAAGGGGAAGACAACCTTTTTTTTTTTAATTTGTTCATAGATCTTAACTTCAGAAGTTTGACGAGACAGAGCAGGGTCCCCATTGCCCAGAAAGGTAAATAGAAGAAAATGCTCTTCAGGCAATGCCTCAGCTTGAAATTAAAACTCATCAAGGAATCTCAGACAAAGACAAAAATCTGAGATAAGACATGGATTTTTTTCTAAGAAAGGATAAAATTCCTCCCTGGAGTAATCAATACAAGGCATGAAGTCAGATCAGAGAGAAGAGATGAGAAGTTAGGAGAGGTGGAACATTAAGACAGAAAAACAGATTAAACACAGTCCTGAAACCCTGGAAATCATAACAAGCCACAAAGGACCATGGGGTTTGTCATCTCATGTTTTCTCTTGCACAAACAGTAGATCTAGATAATGTTTACAAAAAACTGCAAGCAGCTTCATCGTGCACAGGTGAAAAAACTGCAGAAGAGCTCAAGACCAGGTCAAGTCCAGCCTCCCTGGACACCTGGGGACCAGCTCTGTCGCAACAGGGAGTGAGACACACTGCAGTGAGACTCTGCCACCACTGCTTGGATGTCCCCACAGTGACAGGCAGTGCCTGATCCTTCTGCCAAGGGACCAAGCACAGCCATGCCTCCAACCCCTCTGCCTACCACCAAGCACCCGAAAGCTGGGCTGCTGCATGCTGTGACTTTACATGCACCCAAAGAGCTTGAGAAGGTCCCTTCCCCAGGGCTTTGCAAACTATCTGCAGAAGAAAAGGCCAATTTCAACATTTCATCCAGATTTTAGGAAATAAAAGTTCTCTAAACTTCAATCTGGACAATTTAACCATTTCTACTACTATTTGAGGTTACTCTCACTGAAAACAGATTTCTTCTTGGATCTGTCCAGGCAGATAAGCCCACACCGTTTCAGCTTGGAAAGCACTGTACTTTCGAGAGAAGGCAGTTCTGTCATTTAATTATTCTGACTAGTTCAGCCCCTCTGCCTTAATGCTCACATAATAACAGACAAGTCCTCATCTGCAGGAGGTCAGGACAAAATGACAGATGCACTCAGACGTCACACACCAGGCACCTCATGGGAATGTCTCAACCTAAAGGGAGCAGCTCTGAATTGAAGTCCAAAACCTCTTGGCCATCAGCACTTGAATCAGTGAAACACAAGAGGCAAGACAGGGATATAGTTGTTTCTCACTTGCTTAGAAGCCATTCTGCCAAATACACCATCGTTAAAAAAGCAGGAAGAAACACTGCATCACAGAAAGAGACAAGAAAAACTCCAAGGTGTGCTTCACTTACAAAAGAATAAAGGGAATATATCAGCAAGATAAATATTAACAGGTGGCTACAGATCAAAACCATTACCAGGGCAGAGCTGACATAGTTAGGCCAGATAAAAGGCACCATAGGCCCATGTCAAGCATCCTTGATTTGACTTCTATTGTGAGCAGCAGAGCCTGACAGCACCAAAACCTGCTCAAGCCCAAGGGTGTCTGTGCCGAGTACAACGTGGGCAGGCAGATGCTGACACCAAGCCACAAAAAGCTACCCAGTGGAGATGAGGAAGAGGAGGCAGCCATGAGCCTGGAATGCTTTCACTCTCTGGATATACCCCGTTGTGAAGGTACAAACTGGGGCTTCCCCTCCACCTGAATGGGACCCATTTACTGCCAGCCCTGAGGACAAGGAATGGGCACCATGCCCTGTCCCCAAGCAAGAAGAAACCAAAGAGGCCAAGTGCCTTGTTCTGCCTTGGGAATTGCATAGCTTTAATCCACTTGCCTGTGTTTGCTGGTCCCAGTAAATCCCATGCTCTGAAAACTTCACTAGGCTTCTAACCCTCAACTGTCCAGAAGCACACCATGCAGACACAGACCAGCAGGATGCTTGCCAGCCACCCCTCCCTTAGCAAGGCCCAGTCAGCCACTTAGGGACTGCAGAGACATGTGGTAGAAGCTTCAAGGAAATACTGAGAGTTACCTTGTAAGTGATGCTGCATCCAGGAGGCATAACACAGATCGATCCTAGCCTAGTTGCTTAATACGGTACAAATCGCTTTTTAATTGCAATTGGGGAAGCCAGGTTATCTAGAAATTTTACAGCCCATCTTTTAGAAAACTAAACAGCTTGCTCTCTCCTTCTCTTCCTTGGGATAAAATCTTTTCCTCCTTGGCATCCCCTGGAAAAGGCCAACAGTTTTCTGGAGCACAGGCTTCACCTGGCCACCCAATACAGAGACTTTGTCCACCACTGCTCCATATGCCCTCTGGGTTCCTCGTCCTTACACCAAATAGCACCTCAGACACACCCCTGGCTTTGTATTGCCAAAGCATGTTAAAAGGATTCTCAAGACTGTAAGGAAGGAAGAGGCTGGGCAACCTCCCCTCCTGCCCCTCCCCAGGCATTCACAAGATGGTTGTGTTTCAGTTGCAGCACAACAGACCCAAACTTCATCGGTTAGGAAATAAAGCTGCAGGAGATACAGCTGCATAGGGACCATCACTGAACCTCAAACAACCTAACCACCACATCCCCTCTCATGGCAACCGTGCTGGGCATCACATTGGTCATGTAAGGATTATAGACTTCAATTGCTCTTCACAGGAAGCAGCACAAGGATATACAGTGCATCAGTCATTCTTAGAGGATCACTCATGGTCCCATCACTCACATTCCGCTCCTGGGGCATCTCTTTTTGGGTATGTCTCTCCCTTTGTCAGCCAGTTCTACCTCTTCCTCCTGACCACATCTCCTCTCTCCTACACTTGCAAGTAAGGCAAGTTCTAGATTCAAACCTGAGGCCTCTCCATGTGGCAGCTCTGCAGGGAGCCCCAACAAAGAGAATTTGAGAGCTATAAATAGATGCCCCTCACTACAGGGCTGGGCAGAGGATCTGTGTGATTGCACAGCTCCAGACCAGGAATGGAGGCCAGTGCTGTCCACAGAAACTCTCTTGGTGGGAGATTTTCTTATCCTGCAAGATTGGCCATGACAACAGATGTCTCCAGCCCCTCAGGGTCTGTTTCTGTTCCTCTTCTGACTTAATAACCAATCTGCCCTGTGTTTTCCCAGGTCCCAGGGGAAACACAGGTCATCTGTCGACTGTTCCTTCCACTCCTCTCCCACTCTGAATCTTATATCATGATCTATTTATGTAGTAACCCCTTCCCCAAGCCCAGACTGTATTTCAGTGGTCATGAGGCCAAACAAAAGACTCAGCTCTGTGCCTAAGAGCAAGCCAGCCCCAGCTCATCTGGCAGACAGGGAGAAACCTCCTACCAGCCATGGAAGACTCCCCTGTGACATCAATGGTCATGTCCACAGTGCTACAGGGTGTTCCTCCAGAAGGAGTGGTCTGACAGCCACCTTTCCCCTCTACCTTTCCTCTTCCAAGCTAGCCCGGAGTACACTCACAAACCTCTACTGGCCATCAAGGCTGCAAGGACTCCTCGCTGGTGAGGATGTTCTGAGCCACCTCTTGGGGTCATGAGCAGCAGCCAGGCACAGGACCACCCTCACCTGGAGCCTGGCTCTGCAGCACCAGGCACTCCCGAGCAGCCTCAGCACTGGTTTCCTTCAGTTTGTGTCTGCAGCATCCTGGTAGGAAGAGGAGCTCTGGCATGGGAGCTATTAGAGTGGGTGGCAGCAGATGGTGAAAACAGAGGGGATAAGAAAATAAATACAAAGAGGCTATCTGGAGGGGAGAAGTCACCACATCAACACTCTGTTGCTTACAGTCTCTTTTCCCAAAGCCTAAACAAACATTGCTCAGTTCCCGGCACGCACGGAAACGGCTCTGCCAAATGCGGGGGACAGCGCCCCAGCACACGCAGCCCTGAGGGGTGCTGCAGCCCTGCACCCCACTCAGCTCTTCATAACCCAGCCCAGCGTCTTCAGGGGGATCTGTCTCATACAGAGTAGGGAAACCAAGGCCAAGAAGGGAGCCCGAGTGTCCTGCTTCCCAGTTACTCACAATTTAGGCCAGTCCCTCTTTAAATTAGCCTGCGCGTGGGCACAATGCCACCACATCTGCCCTTCCCACGGACTCCAAAGCAGGACTGCATGGTGCTAGTGGATGCTCTCACTTGACATTTTCAGAAAAGCAAGTGGAAGATATTCCAGAGGAGAATGGGGAGAGCCAGTGCTGGGTCTACAGGGACTGCTCAGTGCTGTCTCACAGGAAAACCAACGTACCTTGTAAGCCACTGAATCGCCCAGCAGCGCAGCTGCTAATTTGAAGCAAAGCAATCCCTTTCACAGATCTCACATAACCTTGGACAGCAGGAGCCCATCTCTTGCTGACTATCACTCCAGGATATTTGATTAACCTCTAAGCCTGTAGGACCATTTCTGCTTCTCTGGCCACCAGCAGCAGTGGTCCCTCTAACGCTGTTCTGATAGCAGCCCTGACAGACCTCCAAGGAGTAAAAGCCCATACCTGGGGAAAAAAGGTCCAGCTAGAAGTGGAGAGAGCCTGACCCACCAGGTTGCCCCATACACACACACACACACACACACACACTGAGGACAACTCACTATCAGCCAAGAGCCCCCAAAATCTGTAGCCCACATCAAAACCTCCCATCTGGGTCTGCAAGAGTGCTCCATCAGGGGAAATCAGAGGTGAAAGCAGTCTTTAAACATGGAACGTCTGGTTCAGGCAAAGGCAATTTATTATGTTAAGCACGTTATTAAAGCATCTAAAGCAACAGAGCAGAGATGTTCCAAGAAAGGTTTTAACTTCCCCAGCAACAGGCTCCTGGGAGTCCTCTTGTTAATACTTTGCTCAAGGTTGTCTGCAACTGAGCCTACGGTGAACATAAATGCCCCCTCAGTCCCCTTTCAGAACTCGTTTCAGTTAAATCAATACAGCCATCAGGGAGACCTGAGGAAGCAAACCTATTAGTGGGACCGCAGTTAATTCTGGGGGAAAGAAACAAGCAACAAAAGCAATAAAACTGATGGATGGCTTATGCAGACACAGTAACCCTTTCCTGTCCATGTCCTGCAGCATAGCAGCCCAACAGAGGTAAGGATGCTCACTGGAGAAACCCTTCTTCCCCAGAATTTTGCATGGTCTCTGCTTTGGATCAAAGCTCTCCTGGACAGGTGCAGGGCAGAAGGCCATGGCACAGAAGTGGACATGGAGCTGAGAAGAGACAACGAGGCTGCTCTGAGAAACAGAGGGTGCAATTCCAGAGCTCCTACCAGCATGCAAGAGCTCAGGAAAGCTCATTCACAACCTTCCTCGGCAGGGGGATCTTCAGGGAATGGCGGAACACATGGAGACTCCAGCTTTGGGTGGAAACATGGTCCAGCAACACACCCTTGCAGCCAAGCAGGAAAGCTGAGAGCAGTGCAAGGACATCACCTCAGCAGTCCCCATGGCACACAGTTGCTGGCATCTGAGAGGGGCCGTCATCTCTGCCACAGCAATGCCTCTTGGCACCAAGAAACCACACGGGCCCATGTCTCCCTCATCTCACCAAGAAAGCTCAGGTCTGTCTTCCCCACACATCTCCCCATTGCTCCTGCCTCCTTACATCTAGCTAAATGTATGCCATAAGCATTGGGAGGGAAGGTGACTAATGTGGTTTTGCTTTCTAAAGCACCTTAAACATCTGTAGGTGCTTAGAGAGAAACTCGGCAGCAGTAGCTATAATGGCAGTGGTGTCAAAAGCAGCTCAGGAAACAGAGTGGCACACAGAGAAGAGTTTGCCAGGTCACAGAAACATAGGAAATAACTGAGAAGATGTTGAGATAGAGGCTCTGTAGCAAAGCCCACTGACTAAAAAGCAACACCAACACAAGTTGAATGTCCTACAAACTGATAGTATCATCATTTCTGAAATGGTAATGCCTATAAAAGTAGCAGAAATAAGTTTAATCATATTTGCTCCATCTACAGGCCTATCAATGTAATGTCAGAGAAGACCACAGCAGTCCAGAGACTTGCACCCCTCATCTCACAAAATATCAAACAAGATAGCATGGACAACACACTGACTCTGGCACTGAACCAGCCTCTCCTCCCAATAGCACCAGACTTTTTAATAAGTCATCTGTGCAGTCTCTCATTTCTAAAGCTACACAGCTGTGGAAAACATCATCTCTCCACCCAACTGACCTCCAAGTCCAGGTCTCAGGCGGTTGTCGTATCCATCCAACAGCCTGTCCAGGATGCGGGTGAAAATGGTGATGTTATCTTTGCTGTCATCGACGACATCTGAAACATGCTTCTGAGAAAGTCTGGCACATGGGAGAAAACAGAGGAAAAAACATCCCATCAGAAGAGAAACCTACACTTTACTTTCTCAGTTACTGGAAATGAGAGTTACTGGAAATGAAGGGGTGTTGGTTCACGCTCCAGCCTGCACTGCAGCGGGCCCTGAATGGCAGATGGGGCAGGCCAGCTGATAAGGTGATATGCTTGTAGGACTCCTCATAGGGCATCTCAAATCAATTCCCCTTTGGCCTCTGCCACTGCAGCCCTCATTGAGGAAGCTGAGGCTGCCCCCTCCCCACCTTTCCATGCTCATGGCCAGCGGCACCACGGGCAGTGGTTTAGGAGCCTGTTTTTTTCAGGCAGCCTTTCCCTGTCCCAGGGGGCATTTTTATGAACAGAGGCTGTGAGAACCTCAGTTACTCAATTGCCAGTATCTCCTTACAGGCAGCATGGAAGAAATGATGACAGTTATTTACCATATCAAGCCATTTCCAATTTCTCTGCTCCTGGGAAGAAGGAAGGGAGGTAGAAAAGTAGGAATTCAGTAAAGCAGGCTTAACGCCCGAGTCCATCATTAAAACTCCTTGTGAACCATTTCTGTGGTTTTTTGAACTTTCCCTGTTTATAAAACCAAATGAGTTTTCACATTCCTATGTCTGCTCAACGCATGAAGCCTGGAAGCCCCCAAATAAGATGATTTCCTCTGGGCATTTTCTGCCCCAGGTGGAATAAAATAAGTAGTAAATTTCTCAAACAAAGCTCATCTCACCAAACAAAATCTTCAATACAGTTTTGCAAGCCCAAGGGGTTCAAATCATACATTTGCATTTTGTGTCTCCCTTTCAATCAAAAGAAGTGGAGCCTGTGAATCCTTCTGAAACTGGCTCTAAAAAGAGATTTCAGACAACACAGAGTACCAGTGCTGAGGCTCCAAGCTCAGCTTTGCCCATCAGAAATAGATGTTAGGAACAAAACAAATGGAAAAGCAGTATCATTTAAGGAGTTCAAAGCTCAATCTTGCTGCATCCCATCTGGTTAGACTAGTTACCCTTGTCGGTACTGGTCCATTTGTAAATACTCTGTGAAGGGTCAGTAGGGTGACAAGTAGCAGAGCTGGCTTAAGAGTTTTCTATCAAAATGTTCTCCCAACAGAAAACCCAGCTTCCAGAAGATAAAAGAGCAAAAAGTATTTTCTAGCAAAAGAGGAAAAATTGAGAGCAGAGTATGGGTATTTTTAGAGTCAGGCTGAATCAATACTATTCAGCATGTTGCAGCTAATTGAAATATTCCATTTTGGGCAATTTTGACATTAATTTGTGTCGGCATCAATGACCAAACACTCCGGGAAATTGCATTTCAAGTGCTTGAGGTTCAGTCCTCCAGGGATCGGATCCCACTTCTCACAAGGCTGCTTGGCCTCTGGTTTTTAGCAAACCAATACCTGCTATCATGGGAGAAGTGGTCAAGCCAGGAAGCTCAGCCTACAAGAGCTCCGTAAGGGTAATAAAGTACTTAAACTGCAGTTCCCATAGGGCGTGGGGATTGAGGCACGGTCAGGAAAACACTCATCCCAGCCCTAATGCAACCTGCCAGATCCGAAACATCAAAACACCGCTGATATTACGAACTCCATCACAGCCTTCAAGACTTCCCATTGGAATCAAAACACTGGTTTTGGTTTTTCATCTGGTCTTGAAATATTTGAAATAGCTGAAATCTCTGCAAGTAAGCAGAATTTTGAGGAATTTAACAAATGCCTACTGTAATTAGTGAGGTTTCAATTGTACCAGCTTTCAATAGATGTCATGGTTAAAAGCAATCTGCACCAGTGTCTGCTGACGAGTATATAACCATCTATAACTTACGAATAGTTAACATGCTCATGAAAGCTCATTCATTAATGTTTTATAAGCTATCTTTAAAAATTACCCATAATATAAAGAGCAAGAGGACAGATTTTTGTGAAGGAATTCCTGGCGGAGGCTCAGCTGTGATGGGAAAATGAGTTTACAAATTTCAAAGCTGTTTTACTTAGCCTGACATTTGAGGTTTCAACTTCAATGTGAGCAGTGTGGGATTCACACAGGAGTTGCAGGGGAAAGAGCAATGCAGGCAGGGTGAGGGAAAGGTGCAGGCAGTAGAGAACCAGCAGCACCTCTACTGGCACTTGATTTGGGCTAATTCCCCAGTCCAGCCAAGGTCTGGGCTGGCTCATCTAACCTTAACACAAAGCTAAAGCTGCCCTTTAGCAAGTCATAAAAACAGGTCACATTTATCTGTCTCAAAGCCCCAGTGAAGAACTCTAAGGAACTGCAAAGAGGTATGGGGATCATGGTTTTAAAATAATTAAAAGCCTTTAGGCAAGGAAGACAGAGGTTTACAACAAATTTAATTAGGATAGGCTTGAGGAGAAGTCATTACCTCACCACCCATCCCTGTGCATATGCTCTCCGGAGAGCTGGCTGCCACATCAGCACGCTAACCTCCAAACAAGGGTCCCCTTGCACGCAATTTGGGAAACAAATCCCCCCATGGACCAGAGCAATACCCACATGGTAGGTGGCAAGGGAGCAGCAGCATCAGTGAGTGTGTGATGGGAAGCAGAAGGGCAGCAGTGGGGGAGGCAGAGCTGCAGGCACAGGGGCAGACACCTCCCCTGGGGATGGGGACCCAGCCCCAGTGGGATGGAGAGGAAGGTGAGAGGCCAGTGCTTGGGGCTGCCTGTGCAGGCAGCTGTACAGCGATACCAGGGTCAGCATCTACGTGTCAAGGCACGCTCAGGATGTGTTTGCTTATGCAAAGTTAGATCCAAGCAGGTGAAGTGGTGTGGGCAGGACAGGGTGGGAACGTGGATGCAGAGCGGTGGGTGGGTCAAGTAGGAGTGGCAGCACTGACATCTTTTCATGCATGAAAATCCTTGATCGTTGCTGGATTTGTAACTCAGCAGATAGCATTTCAGTGTCCATATCTGGCACTCTAAAGGCTTTTCTAAATTTTTTATAGAAGTCATCTATTATTTGCACAGAGCTCCTCCCACCCCACGGCTGGCAGGCTATGCTGGGGGCAGCTCTGCCTCCCCTCCTCGAAGGGCTCTCTGAGCCCACCAAGCCTCAGTAAAGGATCTGGCAGAATGCAAAGGAGGGCTGCAGAGCCTGTCACGGACTAATAGGATTTCATCTTCTCCTGACAGCTCCCAGAGGCTGGGAAGGTGAGGCTGGTGGGAGTACTCTCTGTGCTGGGACAGCCAGAACCTGCACGCCCAGGGGCACCAACCTAGGCAGAGGGTGAGCAGCATACTCAGCTGCTCACAGGTCATTGTACCATAAAGAGCCAAACAGCTCAAGCAGTTTAATTTTATTTTCTTTAAAAGAGTATTAAAAACTCAAAGGTGGAGAGGGGAGAGTCTCTCTTTCAGGTTAAAACTCAGCCAAGCCAAGTCCTTGCCCAGAGTAAATTGTGCAGAGGCCAAATCTGAAAATTGGTTTGTTGCAAAAAAATGCTGACAAGTGTCCTTAGTGAGAGCACCTCAAATCAGTCAGCTCAACCACGAGGGACTGAACAGTCCCCAGGAGAAAGGCATGGGGACGGGGACAAGGGGAGGGTCAAACACAACACAGACACTTTTTAGTGCTTTGCCCTGGGTTCCTTTAGGCAGGTACTGGCCCCAGGATATTTAAGCACAGCAAGAAGACTGCAGCCTTGGCCAACA
>NW_010325404.1:718-8877 GCF_000700745.2 Antrostomus carolinensis | reverse complement strand
CAGGAAGAGCCAAAGCCAGGATTAGGACTCCAAGGCTAACGAGAGAGAGCGACTGCGTTCCCAGGAGCCTCAGCGCCATGGCCTCAGCACACGGCGATCGGCAAGCAAGCCTCCAAAACCTGCCAGGGTGGGCACAGATGGGAAAGAGAGAAGAGAAAAGAGATTTTATTTACTAGGAGGAAAGTGATCTGCTTAGTTCAGTTTTTCCCAGCAGTTCATCCATGTGAGCCCGCAGTCAGTATTTCTGGGATCCTCTATTTAAGTCCCAGAGACCCCCCAGGGACAAAAGGCAGCAACATCCCCTGCAGCTCTCCTGGGGGAGTCACAGCATGGAGTCAGAGCCAAGCAGTAGATGTACACACAAACCCTCACGCCGTGTTCACAGCCCATCCAGCAGCTCCTCAGGTGTTTCAGCACCCTTCAGCAAGTGCATAGCTCCACTTCCAAAATGACTGCACCAGTTCTTCTTCAACCCATCATTTCCTCCTCCTCCTCACCCCACACTCTCAGTCACCACCCTCCCATTGCAGCAGCTCCCAGCTCCCCCTACTACCTATGCTGCCTTGGAGACACCCACACAGCAGAACCACTTCCAAAGTCTCAAGACCCATTTTTTCCAAACATTTTTTTCTGGACAGTTAGGCCCTCATTTAATCCTGGTAATGACACTGCCAGAAATTATTATTAAGTTTGGGCACTGAGGCTCAAGGTGGTGGGAGTGTTCAACTGTACTGCACTTAGTGTGCTCAGATTTTTCATTAATGTTCAGTTTTACTTTTATTGTGATGTTATTGCACATTTAACCGCCTTCCCCTTTTATGTATCTCATTATGTTGATGCACCTTGGAACAGCACTGCCAAGCAACAGCCTGTATAAATACAGCTTGTCGTGACGTCTCCCCAGCACGACACCTCATGTCTGGCACACACAGGGTTCAGCCCAGTAGATGCTCAGCACCACAGCAGACAGGCACAACTGGCCAGCCTGAGCCCCCAAAGCCATCAACGAAGGCTCCCTGCAATCACAGCCTGAAGAAACCAGGGCAAGATGTTGTTGACAGTCAAATCTGACCTCTGGATTTCCCCACTCAATAGACACCAACATTGCAGAGTCTCAGGCAGCTCCTTTCAGCAACAAAGATGATGCTGGGTTGAAAACCAAACCCCACCATCTGAACAGCATTTCTCAGCTGGCAGAGAGTGCTCCAGGATGAAGGGGGCAGGCAAGCTATGCAAGTGCTATTAAGGACCAGAGGTTTCTGCACACAAACATGGGAGACTGGAACCTCCAGCAGGGTGTTTGTGTTTCTGCAAACATGGGAGACTGGAACTCCTCCACGTGGAGAGAGCAGGGAGCTCAGGTGAGCAGGATGGAGACACCTGGAGATCACATATATGATGCTTGTGCAGCGATGTGTATCTGGCAACCCTTGCCACAGACGACTAGAAGAGGAGAAGGGGCACAAGGCCAGGCTGAGCCACATGTTACACCACAATTCTGCATTTAGCTGCCTCTGGTCACCCCGCAACACTTTGGCCCTCCAGCCTTCCTGGATGCTGTGCCTACTCCTTGTTTTTTAGTTCAGTACAGCTCTAGGAGGACATGAGCTGCCATGCAGGCAGAAAGTAAGAGTCAGATACTACAAGTCCTTACCCACCCACCTCAGCTTTTGTTCTGGCAAGATATTCACTAATGGCAGGCAGAGGATAATAAAAATAGCGTTGGGCTCTAGCATTGCCTCGCATAGAGCATACTGCAGACGTGTGTTACTTCATCTTCCTCCCCATCACCCACTGAAAATCCTTGCAAATATCAGAGCATGGATTAATTTTGTGCATGCGAGCATTTGCCAGTGTGCTTGAGCCTTAATAATCAGGATGCTAGCTGGGGAAGCACAGCCTTCACACTAAAGGAGGACACGCTCACCAGAGGCTGCAGGAGCCTTCTGGCATGGGCACACCTACCCCTCTGGTGAGACAAGCCCTGATTCAGGATGGCTCCTCTGGCTCCTGCCACCCTCCAGCTGAGAAGGGACATGCAGTCTTGGAAGTTCAAGTGTTTGCTGATGAAGCACAAATTAAGATGCTGAACATCTGTTCTGTGGGAAATTCCAACAGTTAGGGGAGACTCGTTCCAAATCACAACAAGGACAGCTATAACATTGATGTTTCTCACAAGGCAAATTCAAAAGTCCTTCAATTAGCAGCTCCTCAACAGATTTCCTTTCAACTTTTCCCTTTCATTTCACTTAAACTTGCATATTATACAATAGGATTTAATTTTTTGTTTGTTTGGTTTTTTTTTTCCCTAAGGCAATTTCAAATACTAGCCAAAAAAAAAAAAAAAAAAAATTATGGCTCCCCTCTGCTCTTCCCACATCACCACTGAAAAATTTCACTGAAATCAACACTTCCCCATTCAATTGCTGATTTCAATAAACGGTTTGTTTTAGCAGACTGCACTGCCAGTAGTTTTTGACCAGGGATATCCACATAAATGAGGACCCTCTGGTTTTGCAGCAGGTGCCTCCTGGCTCTGCAGGCTCTGTTCTGACTCCTCTAGAACATTTTGGATTCAGTGAGACCATGGGCTGGGGAGATTATGCACCATAGGTAGGACTGAGCAGCTAAAGAAGAGGACCAGAAAATGAGGCAGCAAGGTAATTCAGAAAGAGATAGGGTCAGGAACAGTGGACAAAAGGCAGAAGCACTTGCATCTTCCATGCAGGCGTGTAAAAGACGTGTCCATGTGTGCTAAGAAGCTATAAACAACCACCAAATGCTGTTCATACAGTTTTCCTTCAATATTACATGGAGATGAAGGGCTCATTTTCTACTTTGGATAGTTCTGCTGAGGAAGGTGCTAGCCAAGGATAACAGGGCTGCTTGAATAAAGTTAAATATGTGCTTAAGTCTCATTTTAAGCATCACAATCAGTTCTATATACCTGCACTGGGGAATTAAAAAAAAAAAATCTGTTTTCAACTTCTTGCCCAAATGATTACTTTGCCAGCCACAGCTCAGTTTGCTGGCACAGAGAATGACCCCAAAATGGGGTGTGAGAGTACATGGCTGGCTGGTTTGCTACGGCTGCACTTATGGACTCAGGAAAGATAACACAGCATGGAAAATAGCATGGCACTGCTTTCTACCACTTTCCTTTGGTTCTTGTATGGTGTTTCCTGGGGAGTCAGATAGAAAAGGCTGTGCAGCATTTTCCTTCTTCTTTGGCTCCTTTACACTTAGAGACATTCCAGATTAACACAAGGGCTCTAACTGTTGGTGATGAACCCTGGTAGCCTTATGATATTGAGCCTGGGCTGGCCAGGCAACGCTGGGGGGAGCAGATGAGGGAACAACCCCCTTCCAGTGCTGATGCTCATCACTCTATTACCAGGCAGGAAACATCTCTGGGGGGATGCAAGGAGGAGGTTTCACCCTTCATACAGTTTAAGGGACCTTCCAAGTTCCCCACAGCCAGAGCCTAGTGCGCTCCCCATGGCACAACAGCTCTCAGCATCACCTCTCCACTTTCCTGGGGCTCTTGCTAGTCCAGGCCTAGCACCAACCACAGGGACACACAAAATCTCAGCCACTCTAAGTACTTTATAAGCCCAAAGGCTACTGGCCACACAGTCTCTCTGATAACAAGGTTTCTTGCCTGGAAGGTTTGCAAAACCAGTCCTGGTTTCAACAACCCAGTAACTGGAGCTCCTCAGATTTTAGGACAAAAGAGTTGCTCTTGGAGAGGACTGCCTGCCCCATAGCAGCTCCTGCTCATGGCAGAGCAGGCAGGAAGGGGTCCCTTGGTGCACAGCACCATCTCGAGTGAAAGAAAGGAATGGAAACACCCATGAGTGTATCTCAGGAAGGGTAACACTGGGGCTCCTCCAGTCCAAAGTGGTGCTGACCTTGCAGAAGGTGCTTAAACAAAATGCTGTTCACTTCCCATTCCAGAAGGCTCTGAAACAGTCAATGTCTTGATCTGAATACCTGCAGGGATCCCTCAACCTCTGGGAAGTGGGAGGAGGATGCAGGCAATATGCATTTCACTGCATGTAACCAAGTGAGGGTTTAGGAATGTTAATTGGATGGTAACAGTCTCAAAGAAGATAAAACCCCAAAATCTCTTACTAGATCATGCTGAAAGGACACTGCACAGTATCCATGAAGAAAAAAGCAAAATGCAAAAATTTCTAAGCTCAGAAGAGTGGTACAACTCCTTAGACTGACCCATCTTTCACATAAGTTAAAGAACATCACCCTATAGCTTCTGGTTCTCTATGCCTATGCAAGATGGAGCCCATAGGGACGGTATGTGTTCAAAGCAGCTCTGCACTTCCTTCCTCCATCTGTTCATTGCTCATTTCTTAATGGCACAGTTAGCAAATGCATTCATCACTAATTCTGCAGTTGCTGGTAACCTCCACAGCTGACTCAAATGCAGATTTTTCTAAGGAGCCCTGCTAACACTTTGCAGCTGGAATCCAGCAAAACTTGAAGTTTACAATTCTGTGCATTCTGGATTTTGGCAGGTCTCTTTATAACCACATGCCTAAAGGCACCATAAACATACCCACTTCTCTCCAACACTCACAGTCTGTCCAATCTCCAGAGCATCATAGCATAACAACACACCTGAGAAATACAGCCCTCCTGTTGGATGTGCAGTTTTGGAATGAGGAATTGGGAAAGCTTCCTTCTCCCCAGGACAGCAACATGCTCCAGCCCTGCTCCTACTGAGGTGGGTTTGGGAACCAAAAAAGTGCTGATACCTTCCAGACCAGCAAGGTACCTAAGTAACTATGTTAACATTGGGTGTCTTCTGACTTGGCATACTGAGCCTGATCTTTTCAGCAATCCTTATTCTGGAAACCATTAAATATTTTGAAATGATTTCCTGGGAAAGGTGATTAGCACAGGCTTACTGCTGACAAGAGAAAGACAGAGCTCTGGAGGTGGAAACTGAAAGGTAAAGCTTGCAAAAAAATCTGGGAGAACAGCCCAGGGAGGGGAAGACTGCAAGCACCAGGAAGGGAATGAAGACAGAAGATGCCCATAAACCCACCTGAGTACATTTGTGAGAGTCACATCAGTATCCCTCCCAAATTACTGCCTCCTTGGAACATGCACAGCCAAGGGAACAATCTGACTAATTTAGCAGTAGTCTCATCAGGTAGACAGCATTCATGAAGCAGCCCAAAGGACATACTTGCCCCATCACTGCACCCAGAGATGCTTGTGTACCTGCAGTGTCATTAGGTCAGCGTGCCCACATGCCATGTCCTACACCAGTGGCATCGGCTGAAGGAGTGCTGAGCACTGACAGCTCTCACTCAGCCCACAGCCCCCAGGACCTGCAGCTGCTCTGTATCTTTGCCAAATCAGGTATCTCAGGGAGGGGTGTGCAATGAAGAGGTGACGCTGGGAAGCCAGCTGGAAAACAGACTGGGAAGTAGAGGCAGCCTCAGTTCAAAAGCCCAGATACAAGCACTTCCATGCAGGGAGAAGAGGGTGATCTAGACCCGGTGGGTGCCAGGCACATCCACCCACCTGCACAGTAGCACAGTCAAACACAGCACTATAGGTGACCTCACAACACCTGCATATTAACCCCCAAAGTCAGGCACATTTGCACAGCACAAGAAGCTCCTTAAAGCCCTTCCTCATTCCACTATAGCCTCTGCAAAAAAGGTCCTAGGCATCAGGAGAAGGCCTTTAACACCTCTCAGGGATTCCAGAATCGTTCAAACTGCACAGGCTGAGCTCTGCCCAACCATCCCCAATCCTCTGTGAGCACACCACTGATCACTGCTACGCATCTTCTAGCACTTCTTCGGGTAAAGCTCCAAGCTTCCTCTGCAGAGACGGGCAGCCAGCAAGCTTTCAGTGCAGCAGCAGCAATAAATGCAGGCAACACACATGCTGCCTTGTGTCCCTGTTGGGGAGGATTTGCTTGAGTTCTCAATCACTTCAACTAAAAAGGAGGGTCCCTTGGAATAAAACTACCTTTTTATTTGAGGGCAGGGGCAGCAATGAGCAGACACGGTTCATCGGGAAACCTGGAAATGATGGAATAAGACACCGTGGTGTTTCATGAGACCATTGTCCTACTGGTTGTTTGCATCCCTTTGTTCTGAAATGAGCTAACTGGGATACAGGCACACACTGCCAAACGCAGGGAGAGACACCCAAGCCAGTGTGCGCTGGAAGTGGTCCAGCCCTGCCAGCATCGCGCTCTGCTTGCACCAGCCAGCGCAGGGGGAAGGCTCAGTTGGTTAGCCGGGACTGAGGGGAGTGCTCAGCTTCCATCCTCTCAGATAGCCTGGATTTCTCCAACTTGCCTCTCAGTTTAGTGCTGCTTTGTGCCGTACAGACGCTGCTAAAGGCCAGAAGCTAATGTAGCGTTTTATAGGAAGAAGAAACAGGCAGCAGTATCTCTGCCTACCTGAATCAAACTTGCGGTTCACCATCTACTTGAAGAAACAGCACTGGCTCACAGCAAGAGGCACATGGCAGAGGAACCACACAGTCTTTGACTCACAAGCATGACCATGTTTGCATTCACCTACCTGAGAGGCACACATTGGCTCATCCCCACAAACACATACTCTGCACAAGCCATAAACAACCTTCCCATGAATCCGCCACGCACACAAGGTACAAGGCACATGTGATAGTGTGTTGTCTGCAGCTCTGCAAGAGATGCCAGCAGAAGAGGACACTTGGAACCAGAAATTATGGTTCAGATCAACATGGAAATCTTCAGAGCAAGCCTTGAAGTGGATCTCTTCTGCAGAAAGCTGGTAACGGAGAAAAAAGCAATGTGCCCAACTCCCAGCACAGCTTTAATTTTTCAAAACGAGCTGCCGCTTGACAGTTTTTCCTCATCTAAACAAAATTAATCCCAGTATTGCATCTCTCTACTCAAAAACACATCCAGAGGGACGATAGAGTGATTCACACCCACAACCACTACAGGAAACCGTTTGGACTCAAAAGTTTAACAAGCCAACACTGATTCACCTACATAATTACAGGCAGACACTGATTCACAGCTACTGCAACTGCAGACAGACTGACTCACAATCAAAGCAACTGCAGACACTCCGGCTCACAAGCACAACTGGAAATACAACCCTACTGACAACATCCACAATCTGCAATCATATGTACACACAAATCCTTGGAAAACTAGCTAGCACCCTAACCAAGGCAAACACGGACAGCCAAGCCCTGCACTTTTTCCTGGCGCTCTTGACCTTCACCCCACAGCCATCTTTCCTTCACCAGTGGAACAACACCCACACCTCAGCAATTGTTCCTTCCCTGACAGCCCTCACACCTACCAAGCACGCCTGGCAGAGCCTGAACCCAGGAGCAGAGCCATACAATGCATATTCAGACAGATGATGCATACAGGCACAGTAAGTGTACATGGTGCAAGACATCAATGTACATCCACTTTGATACCATATATCTGTGCATTGACTGTGGTGACTTAGTATTTCCAGAATATAAGTAAATACAAGCAAACATAATACATTTAGCTCACGGGCACAGGAGATGGCAAAAAACTCACCACTGGGCATAAGCTTGAAAGGCAGGATTATTTACTACACTCTCTGGCTGGGTATGTAATTATGTCAGTGTTCAGCTTGGGTATTGTGCTACTTTTTGTAAACAGTTGGCAGAAATACTCCTACTGAGATAAGGGGCTGGGCTGCTGCTCCAGTGTTGAGAGGAGGAAGCTGAAGAGGACAAGGTCTACTTAGAGAAAAAGCAACCAAGGTGAAAGAATGGATTAAGCAGGAAAAGATGAAGGAGAAGCTGAGAGCAAAGCAGGACAAGCAGTAGTCTACAGACCATGAAGAAAGAGGAAAGGAGAAAGAACAGAAAGATAAAAGCTGCACGATACAGACTTGTGATAAGAAGCTCCAGAAGCGAGGAAAAGCAGCAGCCTCCCAGTGCTGAGCGAGTCTCGCAGCGGTGCAGAGAATGCATCTGTGCATACCCACGCGCTGAGCTCTGCCGCCTGCTGCAAAGACAGAGGAGATTCCAGGGGAAACGATGCAGCCTCCAGCCAAGCGTGTGCCATGGGGCCCAGGGGCAACCGAAACCCCTCCAGCTGCTCAGAGCCCTCGGAAAAGAGCAGGAAT
>NW_010325404.1:378-692 GCF_000700745.2 Antrostomus carolinensis | reverse complement strand
GCGGCGGGGCCCCCAGCCACCACAGACACCGGCTGAAGGGCAGGTTGGCAAACTCCACCAAAACAGCGTCACCTCAAAAGAGCCTGAAATCCTTTATCCTCCAGGGTAAAGAGAAAGTTAAGAGACAGACTACAGAAAGGAGAGGACTTGCCTGAACCACGCGTAGCATCTTCTAGTTGTAGGCTAGACCTGCCTCACCACCTGTTATTTTTCTTTTTCACACTCCCCACAAGGAAGCTATGAGGACCAAGCGGTGAGGAAGCAAATGTGATCTCCTGCTGCTTTCAGAACAACTCGGGTGAGCAGCCACTCCG
>NW_010325404.1:0-365 GCF_000700745.2 Antrostomus carolinensis | reverse complement strand
CAACAGTGGCAGACTCACCAGAGGCTCCCAGTTTTCTGTTTCTGTCTGAGGACACTGCTGCGTTTGCAGCCAGCCAGCAACAGATTCAGGGGAGAGGCTACAGATGCAATTGGGCAGGGAAATGAACTATTTGTTCAATTATACTTCTCTTGTCCAGATGAGAATCGTTCTGGCAAAAGGCAGAGCGAGGAACAATAGATAAGTGTTGCAGTGGGGACTGCCTAACGCCTAATTGCATTACTACTCCTTTTTAATCATCCATATCTCAGTCCTAGGAACTCTTGAGGGGAGGAGGAAAGATCTGGAGCTCTTTTCCCTTTCCTCCCATATCAGCCTCAGAGACTGCAGCCCCCAAAACTCCTTCC
>NW_010325403.1:0-26145 GCF_000700745.2 Antrostomus carolinensis | reverse complement strand
CATATTTTTAAGAAAAACATAAAAGCAGTTCTAATTAGTGCGAAGGTTAGTGGCATTAGTATTGATTTTAACTACAGATTTTTTCAATTAAGTGAGAGAGCAGCGATGGATGCTTCTTATGTCCAAGAGCTTGATGGAATCTTAAAAGAAGTGAGGACCATAGAAAACCACTTAAAACAGAAAAGGGAGAATCTGAAACAGAGATTCACTGTGATTGCAAATACTCTGCAAAGCTAAACTAGAGTTTGTTAGACTTCAGAAATGCAGAGCAAAACTTGCAGTATATTTTATGTATTAAACTACAAAATATGATGAGTGCTACGATGAATGTTTCATAAATGTCTTCTGTAAATATTTCTATGAGCTCAGGAAACTTTCAACAACTTAAGCAGCAACTTTTTTTAATTTTTTTAATAGGTAGATGTAATATGTAGGGTAGTGGTAGTTAGTGAAAAACAATACTAAATACCCATTTAAAATCTTATGACTCCAAGGGATTCTACACATTAAACCATCTTTTTTTTACTTGTTGACCTGTCACTTAGGCTGTCTCTGTGCTTTCATCCTGAGAAAATATTGGAAGCATTTGAAAAAGAAAGTAGAATGAATTTTGCATTGCTTGGCTTTAAGGCTATGGAGGTTCGACACAACTGAATTGAGAACCATGGTATTTCTAATGTCACTGCTTAGGATTTTTTGTTTTAATTGTCACAACCAGTCTTTTGCTCTAGAACACAGTATATAAACATTTCTGTGAAACGTAGAATTTTGCAATACAAGTGGAAAAGGACCTCAGATTATTTTGTATTAACCGTTTTCTTTTTTTTTTTTTTCTTTCTACTTTGAAAAATGTTTTGGTGCTAAAATCTTAGTAGAATGTACTTGTAAACTTATTTCCATTTTGTGTCAGGATATAAATAGATTGAAAAGATCAGCTTAGAAATAGGAGGAGTTCTACTAAGAGTACAACTTTGGGAAATGTATAAAGAGATATGAAGTCTTAATTTGAAAATGTATTTTAATACTTCTACAGCTTTTCAAATTTCTCCGAGGCCATTTTGACATAAACATAAACATAAAAGCACAGCATCAAAACATTGCTAGTAATGTCAATAAATAACTATATAATGTTAACATAGTCTAGAATTACACTGCTCTTTTATTTTGTTATTTAGATGCATCAGTATTGTTTGCTGTGTATCCAGTTTATTTAAGGATGCTTATGGAGTTTTTTGAGCACTTTTTCTTTCTTGTCATTTGACTCTGTTAAAAAAAGATGAAACATGAAATGTACAAATTGTGAGGCTAATGTAATAAAGTGCTGGATAGTCCTGTTGCTATCATAAGATATATTTATATCTTTACCCCAGTACTGTGTATTAATTTTCTCTTTAAATCCTTTCAGACTTAATCCTTCTTTCCCCCTTTTATTACATAAAATCACAAGCAAATGTGCTACCTGTCAAAGTGATACTATTTAAAACAAATAATGAGAGAAATTGGACATCTAGGGTGAGAATTTCCAAGGTATTTAGATACCTAAAGATGCAGATATGTACTTAGTAGGATTTTCAAAGTGCCTAAGCATTTAAGCACCTTACATGCTTAGGAATTTTTGAAAATCCTGTAAGGTGCCTATCTGCATCTTTAGCATCTAAAGACTTGCAAAAATCTTGCCACTAGTCTACATCATACCAGTCTCTTACTCCATTTTACCTGTCTCTTACTTTTTCCTAATAATCATATCTCATTTTGTAACCAGTCTTGGTAATGCTGATTAAACAGAAGAAGCTGGGAGAAAAAGAGGAGATTTTGGAAGTTAAATTTTCTAGAATATTGTGCTAAGTGTTTCTAAAATCCACAGTCATCTATAATGATGACAAAATGCAGAGTTTTAAATTGTCGTCTATGAAATGTCTGAATTTAGAAATTTACCTATAGTTAGTTATGTAAGCATTGAAAGAAAAATTATACAAATTTCATTGCCATTAAATATCTGCCTATTATCGAAGTCAGAAGCTTACTGCATTTTATCTGTGCTTGGGAAAATTATGCAACCTTTTTAGATCACCTGGGTTTAGATCATCCAGATTTAGTTTATACGTGGCTAATACATCCAAGTTGCAAACCTTTGGCTTCTAGTATAAGAAGCAGAACGTAGAAAACTATTGGATCCCATAATCGAAGTTTCTTCCCTTAGGGGATCAAGAGGGCACAGACCCACAGTGTTACTGTTGCAGCAGTTTGCTCCATTTAGAAACTTCATAAAATCCAATACAATTTCGTAAACTGTACTTCTTAGAAGAATAAAGAACTGGCATTCAAGTGCAGTTAAATTCAAGACACACCTTTCTAAATGATGACTCTTGTTTTTCAACAGTGATTTCTTATGCAGTTGGTTGTCATTGCATGTTATAATTTAGAGTGGGTAGTAAGGGGATTTTAGAATTTGAAAAGTCAGTAAGTATGGCCATAGTAACCTAGCTGAGATTATGAACAGTGTGGTTATGCTTATTAAAGGGAAGTCATTCAAAGCTTTGTAAGATTTTGAAATAGGTGTTTTAAAAAATCATTTTTAAATTGCTAAGAGCAACAAAGCTTCTGGTTTTGCTGCATGAATATATGTGAGGATATATATAAGAATAAACACTGACCAAATAAAATGAATGAAATCTGAGTATCATCAAGTTCCAGCTTGAAATGGTAAGTTCAGAAAGTTTAAAACATTCTCTTCTCTTCTGAAGTTAAAAATACTTCAGCAATGGAAATACCCTCTCACTGGTTGCTTTCATACATAAATCTCTTCCTGCTTAAAAGAGAGCCTTCCATAATTACTTTACTGGATAAAAATACAAAGCGTTATTCTGTTGGCGGTCCTTCAGTGTTCTGCTCAATATTTATATGTATGGGAATACTCATTGCACACTGTTTTTCTTCTAAACCATTAGAAAATCAAATTTTACTGTTTCCTTGTTTGTCTACAATTGGTCTACCCTCCTAACGATGTTTCTGCACTCTCTCATGTCTTTCGGTATTTATTGGGAGACACAAGACAAATTTTTTACTCTCTTCTTCTGATGTGAAACTAAAAGCTCATTCACTCTGTCTCTGGGGAATGAGCTACACGTGAAATCCAGCTGGCACCCATCCCATCACTATCCACTTTCCAGTTTTACTGAAGGAGGTTTGAACAGAAAATTAATCGGCTTTAAAGCTGCCAAATCTGATCAGCTAAGCTCAGCTGGTAACTACATTTTCTTTAAGCTTCCTTTCCTGTTGTTTAAGCTGCATGGCCTTAGTAAATTAACAAGACTGTCTAAGATGACAGATCAGTAACAGAATATACATGGATTTAAAAAAAAAAAAGTGGAAACATCTTAGACAAAGTTCTGACCCTCTTGAAGTCAAGGGGATTTTTGACAGCGAGTCTTTTGCATTTCTGAGCTTGCTGTGAGTACCTCCACACTCTCGAAAGTGTACGTGATGAAAAAGTAATATTCAGTTCCTCTCATTGCTGTTCTGTTATCTAAAAGCTAAATATGGAAAATAACAGCCAACGTAGAGACAGCTTAGGTATTCAGCGAAGAGAATTCTTCCCTGAGAAGAGGTCGATTGTGACTCTTTACTTAAAACGAAACTGCCTTTTAGCATAGATGTAGGAATGTGGATCATAACAGAAGAAGACCAAATGGAGTAGGTAATAGTGTTTAAGGCCCATTTTATTCTGGCTAGAACTCATCAGAATTCAATTTTGCTAATTGTAGAATCTTTATGGTTTGTCTTTGAAAACCTGATGATGAAGGTGGCATTGGAAAAGAGCAGAGTGTGTGTTTCCTTTATCAGAGTAGCTGACTTAACGTGGAAACATGACAGATGGGCTATAGCTTGATGTAAGATAATTGACAACATCCTGTATGATATTATGTAAAAATGAGAGCAGTCAGGAAGTAGGGGCTATATGAATGACTTAAAAAAATCAATGAAGAGAATACTTATTTTTTCTGAAAGGTCAGCCTAGGTGGCATCCTATAGTGATCTGCTTCCAGCCTCGCTTATTCCATATCATTCCGAATGATTTAGAAGGAGGACATTAGAGAATACAGTTCGCTTTTCAAATGGCAGCAAGCTAGGAGGGGTCACAAATGCTATCAATAATATACATTGAAAATTCACTATAATCACAATAAGGTGAAGTGCTGATCTGAAATCAAAATAAAATTCAAAAAAGGTGAGGAAAAATCACTCTGCTTAGCAAGGGGAATCATACATGTTACTTCCAAACCAGAACAATAGCTAGAGTTGGTATGATGTTACTGTCTGGTGAAAAAAAACAGAGCTGAGATGTGTTAGCTGTAGGATAGCAGATAAGACATAAAAATACAGTTGTTCTCCTTTACTCTCTGTGCTGGTTTGGTATTAGCTGGAAGATGGGACTGCTTCTTAAAAACCAAGTGGGCAGAGTGGGAAACAGGAATAATAAAAGGGCAAAGAAAACATGATCTGTGAGGAAAGGTTGAAGCAGTTGAGTTTGTTTAATTTAGAGAAAGCACAAATCAAGGGAAGGCAGGATAACAGTTAAGTTATAGAAAGCTCAGGAGTCAGGTGTTCACTGTGTCTTGTAGAAAGGCCAGGAAGAAATCAGCTTAATTTGCAGCAGAAGATTTAGGATGAGTAATAATCTGTCCCATTTTAAGGACAGTGGAACGGGCTACCTAGAGTACTGTGTATGCTGCCTTGCTCTCTCTGAAGGGATAGGGCAGCTTTTAAGAGCTGCTTAATAACATGAAGCAAACATAGCCATCACAGTGCATTGGCAAAATGCTAGCAGCTTCCTCTTGGCATCCTGAAGGAAAGAGCCCATCGAAGGTCCATCTTAGTTTGAAGCAGAGCACTGTCACTGGTCCTTTCCTTGTCTGATTTGATGGTCTAATCTGCTGTGGCAACCGATATTCCCAAAGCCTTGAGATTCTTTGAGATGCAAAATAGTTACTCGGATTTTGAAACAAAACAAAGTATTTTTGGCAGGTGAAAAAGACAAGACAAGGTGACAAGAATTTTTGAAAGAATTGCCTTGAAGCCTGGTTGCCTCAGTAGATGGATACATCTCCTCTTTCTTCCAATTTCTCCAGCTACAACTGGCAAATAGTGATAAAGCATTTTTTCCACCAGTGGTAATGTATGCTTTAACTGTCCTGGCACTTCAGCAGCTCACCTGACACAGCTGCCGAGAGGGTCTAAGGGCTGCTGAGCTGCTCTGGCTGGAGGCAGGTGTCCCCTGTGCCCGCTGTAGCAGTGCAGGCAGGCTGGCAGGCAGGCTGGCTCCTTCATCCTGCCCTGCCAGGGCAGACATTCCTGGCTTTTATTCTGAAATGATGATGTCAGGCAGCTCTCTCCAACCTGATCCGTCTGTGCTGGCTGCACATTATCACGCTGGCACCCGGTACCTCTGCCTGACCATCTCCAATCTGATGCGTTCTTCTGAGCAGAATATGTTTTCTAAAATCCTTTTGTCTGCCATCAGCCTCCTGCTTGCTAATTTGCGGCATTTCCTCTACTCTTTGATGCAATTCATTCCAGGTAAAATGCATAAACAAATCTTTCTATCCCATCATCTTGGAAAGGGGTTATCTGTTGCCGTTGAACACTGCTGCTGACACAGGTCGGTAGAGCCATTTCGTTTTTATAGATCAGAAATTAGGAACTAAGCAATTTGAAGTGTTTGTTGGAAGCCAGAAATTATCTGTTGAAAAGATAAACAGGATAGGCAGCACAGATTCACTCGTATTACTAGCCGATATTGATGGTTTAGAGCTGGAAAACCAGTAGGCAGCAGATTCTCTCTGCAAGGGAGCCTGCTGTGAGACGTGTGAGCAGGCTGTGAAAGGGAAAGGATGGTTCAGAACAGTGACATTACTGTAGCGTGGATCTGAACACACGAGTGGGAAACTACTACAAGAATTTTGTATCAGCACCAAACTGCAATTTGTGCCATCATTGCACAAGGTGAGCTGTTTTTGTTTTTTTTTTTTTGTCGAGAAAGTAAGATCTGTTATCACAAAATACAAACCAATAAAGATCATGGCTTAATTCACCAGAATTTCTGCTTTTTGATGGTGGTGGTGGTGGTGTTTGCCATCAAAGGATTGCTTCTGGGCTATCCAAAGATCTGAAAGGTTCTCAAACCTGCCTTGTTGTGCCACCAAAACATATGCATATGAATACAAATTTAGGAACAGGTCAGGAGGTTTCTTTTTCACTGCATGTGTTACTAAGTTGGTGTAAGTTGGCATGTGTCATCAAGTATATCTGGGAGATGGAAGACAGAAAATTCAGAGGCAGAGTAATTAATGCAAACTAAATGACCAAATATTAAGTCTAGTATTGGGAATATTATATAAAACAACCTATGATATTAGCATTTCAGGTGTGATAAAGTGCTTTCCTGCTGGAAAAAAAGCCTATATGCATAAATTCATGATGTTCTTCCGATTTTTTTTGATCTGCTAGCAGATTGCAACAGCTGTAGAATCTTGTTCAAACCGGAGCTCTCTGCTAAATTTAAATTCTCTTGCACTTTACCTCCTTCATTATGCTTTGAAGCTGAGCTGCATAGGAACATAAAGAGCTGTGTTTCTTGTCTTGATTACCTGAGTGACATGAAATGCCTGCAAATTTCCCTGCCTCATTTTCTGTATCTTTTTGAAAATTATAGCTTTTCCTTGATTAGGGTCTTCTTGAAAAAGCTTGCTGATACAGACTTACCTCAATTTAGCTAAAAGGTGAGAATGTTGACTCAATTTACAGAATGCAAATAAAAGACCTAGTGTTGTGCCAAGTTTAGAGGAGATCATTACTTATTTTTGTCTTCTGTTTCTTCTCCTGAATCTCCTGAGAACAAACTGTGAAGGCAAACCTGCTTTTTTTTTCCCTTTTCTTTTATTTTTTTTTTCTTGCACCCCTCCCTTCCTCCTGGCTTTTCACAATTGTCTTAGAATGACTTGTCATGTTTCTGAAAACTTCTGTTTTGACTCATCTGGGTACTATGATTTGATTACATTTTGCATGCATTACTGTCAGGATCTTCACCTCATTTGAGTGGTTCCCAGAAGGAAAGATAGTACGTTATCTTGCTGTGCCTGTTTCTCTCTGATCTGATAGGACAGATTCTTGTTGCATACAGCCTGTTCTCAGACATTTTCTATACTATGTCTTGAACTGAATTCTAACTAGATCAGGTTTCAGGAAGGATTATGAAGATGATCATGTGAATTGCAAGGTTATCACAGGAGAAGGAAAACAGAAAGAACTTGGCTTGCTTAGCTTAGGAAGTGATTAACCTGTGCAGCTAAATGAAACAGTCCTTGTGTTGATGAGGCTTTGCAAGTGGCTGGCTCCAGCACACAGTTACCGGAGCCAGTAACTGTGTGCTGTTAGGACACGGCGTTCCAATTAGTTCACGCTTTCTCAATGCTTTTGTCTTATAACTGTACCTAGTAAGGGTGATAGTGCATTCAAACAAGAGGCTCCATCAGAAATTATCCTTTTCTGCTATTGCTTACCAGGAAATTCTGTTTAAGCTGGTTTGCCCTGTCCTGTAAATGTATTTCAGCTTAAGTTTCATTTGTGTTCTTCCTGACTTCCATTTTTTTTGGGGGGGTGCAGGTTTTTTCGGTTTGGTTTGGTTTTTTGTGCAAGGGGAAAAGCCAGCTATTGCCTGGCTGTTTCAGAAGCCCTTGGTTAAACCCAGCTCACATTTAGTCCTAGCTAGAGGCAGCACTGACCGTGATTTGACCTGGATACCGCTTCTTGTTAAATCCTATGTTGCTGCATTGGTGACTTCATCCATAAGCAGCAGTGAGCATAAGCACAGTGAGGGTTGTGATAACATAGCACAGGCCAGAGGCCATACACAGCGGTCCTTGCATCCAGTGTGATAGCATGGCATTGAAATGAACCATATTGTCCTGGTTTTGCCAGGATACAATCATAGGCCAGCCATGGTATGGAGGCCTTTGGCAGTTTCGAGTCAGCCAGGTGCTCAAGGTAGGAGGGGCAAAAGCCAGAGCAGCTGCCCCGAGCTGGCCAACAGGTGTATCCCATACCATAAACATCACACTCATTATAAAGGAGGAAGTCTAGGAAGGATGGGGGGTTTTTCCTTCTCCTCTTCCTTTCAAGTGTTGCTGTCCCTGGAGGGGTTTGCTTATTGTTCTCCTCCTAAGGACTTCTTTTTTGTTTATTCTGACTCCGTTCACTGGGCTGAGTATAACTTTATATACTTTTGTTTCACTAAATCTGTTTCTATTTCAACCTGAGGGCCTCTCCTCCTTTTCCTGATTCCTTTCTCAGCTGGGGAGGGCTCATTGGGTGATAGAGCAACTGCTATAGTTTAGTCCTGCATATGCGCTAAACGTCGACACGTATTTCTAATTGCAATGCTCCACACCTCAAAGCAATGGCTAGTGCTTGTCCCTGTCCTCTGTGTTCAGTTTGCTCCGTGCTATATTGGTTTTTCTTTCCTGTATATGCTTTACTACAAAAGCTTTTGCAGCCAAAGACTTAACAAAAAAATGTTCTTACCTTGCAAACAAAAAGGCGAAAATTTGGGTGTACAGAAGAATCAATAATTAATATGGCTATAAAGATTAAAGGCCAAACACTAGTGACTGAACAGCAGAAAGACCTTAGGAAGATTTTTTTTAATGCAGCAAAAGTAAAAATGCTAGCAGCATATCTTAATTAAGTATCATAATTTTCTGATGCACCTGTGTTGTTTTTCTGCACTCTGCTTCATGTCTGGAAACTCCTTGGGTGAAGGATGATTAAATTACACATCCTGGGAAAATATTCCAGTGCGTAGAGTCTCTTTTGTTTCTTTATGCTACCTGGGGTTGTGATACCAAGGTGGAGTTAGAGGGTGTTTTAGAATGCAGTTTTTCTATTTGAGATGTGCCTAGCTCTGCCTTGCTTTTGGCAATGTTGTAACAAGGCAAGGTGCACTGCTTTACATCTAATTACATCTTTCTGTTTGTGGCTTCAGCCTGCACAGGTAAGACCAGCTCCTTTTTGTCCCTTTCTTCAGCAGACTGCTTGTCAGAAATCACTGGGAGATGATTTTTAGGGCTGCCCCTCAACATTCCTCTGTGCATCATCCTAATTTGGAACAGATTTCTTTTTGCAACCTCACGGGTTCTTATAATAAATATCCATATGTTACTTGCTCCCAATTACTTACTGAAATAAATTCCAACTATAAGCTTCTTTAATTAAAAGAAAAGTTCTCTTCTTTCCTATCGTATTTTATTACCTCCTTTGGACTGCAGAACAGGTGTCTCTAATGGATTAACTACAGTAGAGTTAAATCCACTGCATTTTCAGCTGTCTGTGGATGTGTGGGGTATTATGGGAACACAGCTTCAGTTTGAATATCCACTATGTCTTGGCTGCTTGCAGAATGCTGAATGTTCTCCTAGACATCCAAACTCAAGCTCTAGCAATTCTCTGTTTGTTCAAGTGAAAATCTTAGTTACCTACTTTCTGTACTCGCTGCTTTTTTGCAGGTTTAAAGAATTTCCTGCCCAGCCCATCAAAAGAGCAAATTGCTTTGCACATCCCCAAGGGTTTGCAATGCATCTCGCCCTTAATGCAGACAGTAGAGGAGACCTCTCAGCCCATCCCAGCAAAGATCAGAGGACATATTCCCAAATGGATTAACGGCAATCTTCTGAGGAATGGTCCTGGGAAGTTTGAGTTTGGTGAGGACAAGTAAGTCCAGGTTTGGTGAATTTGTCAAATTATTCTGGCCTGAGCTCTGCCTAGACCTAAAGGGGACCCAAATGTCTCACCACTGTTTGGAGCACCTTGTAGTTACTTTTAAAGTAAGGCAAGGAAGAAATACTGCTGTTATAATTCTTTTCAGAACAGTTTCTCCTTCATCTGAAAAATCCCAGGGGGCTCTCTGAAAATAGGAGCATGGTTAACTTATTAAGGTTGGAGAAGCTGAGTCACAGAGAGGCTGTGACCTACTAAGGATGATATAATAAGGGAACAAAGCCAGGGATTAAAACATTCACACTCCTAGTCCTTTGTCATTAACAAAAGTTCATCCCGTGAGCACTCTGAAATCTCAGGGCAGGATTTGTGAAGTTGATCACACAAAATTGTGTGGGTTGCTTTAGAAGCAAATCCATCTCATTTTAAGATTAATATATTAAAATATTTCAAGAAGGCAACTATTGCTTTTGGCTTGGAATCTGCCATTCTTAGCTAGTTATCAAACCTAACTCTTCCTGCAGCAAAGCTGAAGGCAGAAACTAGCCAAAGGTGATAATCTTACCATAATTCCAGAGATGCACTGTAAGCTTTTATCAAAGTCTCCGAGATCTCTTGTTTCAGAGAGAATAGCATCCTGCAAACAGCTGAGAGCTAAAGACTCCTTCTTGTGTGGCTCTGCTTTCAGTAATAATTTCTATTCTTGTTGTACAGTAAAGCACAATTTCTGTTCCCTGTGCAGAGGTTTACAAGTATAGATTATTTCCACCAAAAGCTTATACATAGCACTTTCGGAAGTCCCTTAGGTCCACTTTCAAAAGTCGTATAGGGATCCCAAATTTCACTGAAAGTCAGTGTCTAACTTCAGGTCCCACAGCTGCAAATACACTTGATTTGTTTTACTTAAGTCAAATGTTTTCCCAGACTCATCACAAGGCTATGCAGGTTTAAGTGTTCATGGGATCTGGGCATTAACTTTTTACAAACAATAATAAACCTAAAGGCAAGAGAGAACAGTATAGCAGAAGATCATATAGTGCCCAACTCTTATTCTCTTATTTCTTCTTGAAGATTTAACCATTGGTTTGATGGCATGGCCCTGTTGCATCAGTTCCAGTTGGAGAATGGCACAGTGACATACCGGAGCAAGTTTCTGCAGAGCAGTTCCTACCTGACTAACAGCCAGAACAACCGCATCGTGGTCTCAGAATTTGGGACGCTGGCGATGCCAGACCCATGCAAGAGTGTCTTCGGGCGCTTCATGTCACGTTTTGAGATGCCACGTAAGAGAGTTTCTAAGAAATAAGAAATGTACTGAGATTTTCTTGGGGAACTTGTGGTTAGGTTTAAAGGGAGATGTGAGGAAGTTTGGTTGGCCTATTCTGAGCCCATCTTTTTTCTTAGAAGATGACCACTTGGAACAATAACAAAAATGCAAGTTAGTGTCCAGTTTAGCTGGGAGAGGCACATTTAATGTTTCAGTACCACTTCAAATCACTCGATTCCAGAGTTTGTTGCAAATTTCCAACAGAAATCTTTCCCCAGAGAATATCCTGTGAAGTCCTGATAATGAGCATTACAGTCTGTTGTTCTGCCTGGGACACGACTTTGCCTTAAAACACGGTGCCTTGCTAAGCTTGTCGGGTAAGCGGGCTAATCCTTCCCTTCCTGTACTAAGGTGCAGGAGATTATATGAGTGAGGGTGAGAGACTGTGTTGCACAGGAGTGGAAGTACCGTTACTCATAGGATTCTGTGTATGTTGGGAAAGAAATAGGCTTAAATGCAAGCAAAGTACTTTCAACTAAAACCAGAACAGACTTAAAGTTTGCAACTTCTTGCTCATGTGTGCTTCTTACCATCTTCTGCTTCTTACCTTCCCCGAGGAAATAGATCCTGTCCTGGCATATAATCTGTTCTCTTCAAAGGTGCTTGTACCTTCGCTCACTGGTCTTCCTAGCTCCCCAACTCACCACCCCTGCTCTCTCAATAAACTTCAGAACTATCTACATCCCCCATCCTCTTTTCCAAGCTCCAGCAGGTTGTTCCTGCACACCCTTGCCTATTTGACTCTTTACGCACTTGTAGGTTATTCCTCACTGCAAGAAGCCCTGTCCTCCAGGCTTTTCCTGTACCAACTTCAGGCTCTGTGTTCACCACACACACATTATTCAACTGGGGGAATTGCTTTTTCCTCATCTTTTCTCAGCCACCTGTCTAGTGAGTCTCAGCTCCCCTATGAATAGCAAGAACAGCTCTGGCTGTTGTGTGTGTGTCTAGCTCTCAAAAAGTGTTTCCCTGACTCAGTTTTAAAGAGAATAGGGAAGAAGAAACATTCCCTGTCCAAGCCCTGTCACACAAATAGCATCCCTGCGCTCCCTTCAGCCCAAGTTGTAGCTTCATGTCTTGCCTCTCTTGTTTCCAATGCTGTAAATCAAACATGGCACTGTTCATATGGCTGTTAGAGAAAAGGACTTTGACTAGGGAGGAAAGCAAGAGGGATGCGAAGAAATAAAAGGTCAGAAACAAAGGGTGTATGGAAGTGTAAAGATTATCTTGGCTTCACTGCAGTGATTTCCACAAGAACCAGTCCTTGGCCTTTTATCCTGATCTCACCTGTGCAGACAGGTTCCTGAGTGCCTTTGTAGATTAGTGAGATATTTCTAATCAGTCACAGAGGGATTAGTGTCATTGCAAATTGGTTTATTTGTTTAAACATGTCTAACTTGCTAAATAATGTGATGTGAGCTTAAATATAGCTGTGTACAATGCTGGGATTTCGTTTCAGAACCAAGTGACAATGCCACTGTGAACTACGTTGTGTATAAAGGAGACTATTATGTCAGCAGTGAGAACATCTTCATGTACAAAGTGGACCCGGAAACGCTTGAAACGAAGGAAAAGGTGTGGGCAGGTGGGATAAGGGGTTTAGCTTATGGTACAGGAGAATCACTCCTTGCTGTTTCTAAGACCAGTAAGGGGGAACCCAGATTCCAAAAGAAATTATCAGTGCAGCTCTGGGCCATAGCCATAAGAGTCTCTTCATGATGTGCTTGACTCCCTGAAAAGTCTGCTTAGCAATAAGGCAGCTCTCATGAGTGAAGATTCAGTCACTGCCCACTGTAGCAAGCAAGGGGAGAGATACATACAGACTCATTTCCGTTTGGGTACAGCTGGCATTCCTCCAGTGCACTTGCTACTTGTCTGGACTTGTCTGTACCTACCAGTGTGTGAAGAGTAAAAGTGCATACAGGAAGAAGTTAACATTACTGATGTCAGATCTGTATTCTTGCACTGTCAGTTCATTCTTCCTATCTGTTCTCTTTATCTCATTCGTACGCCCCCAGCTTTAAACACTCCAAAATGGCCCTGCAAAGTCTTGACTAAAACCTCTGTTGCAAATGGGTGGTGAAGTCAATGTAAAGTCAAATCAAAGTTCAGCTGCCACTCTATTTTCTCCCGTGCTATCAAATAAACAAAACATCAGAGTAGAAGCTTTCCCGTGTGTTCTGTGCATTGTCTCACAGGAGTGTGGCTGTATTGGAATAAAGAATATGACTTGTGAAATGACAGCATAAGCTATATGTCCACCTGCCTGCAGCCTTAGAGGGGATTTGTGTATTTGCTGGGCTGGACAACTGAGGGAAGGACTGAGGAAGTATTCTGTCATTCCCAAATCAGTATTAGCTGCTGTGCCTGTATGTTAGCATGGACTGTTTAATACCACTAAATACTGGGCTTGGCACACCCTCAGCTATCAAGGGAGGTATTCCAGGCATCTCCCAATACCCATAGGATCAATTGTGAGTCATGAAGAAACTCTGTTTATGAAGTATAGCATGCTCCTTGCATGCTGAAATTGAGAGTTTGATGATTTTCTGTTTTTATCTGTTTTGTAAACCATAATGCAGTGATGAAAAGATGTGTGGGTATTTTTTAGTTTGAATGATTAGCTCTGTTGAGCCATCTTGTCATTACAATAAATTCCCCTTAAGCGGCTGTTTAGATGCAGATTGGTATTTTTTGGCTAAGTGAAGAAATGGAAGGGATGATTTCACATTTAAACACTCCTGAGATGCCTTAAAAGGCCATGGTTTTCTAGGCTTCTGATGGTGTGGCCCTCTTTTCTGCTGGGACCTTCCAAAGGGTCTCAGGTTGGAGACTTGAAAGCCATTTTTAAAAAATTTTTGGAAAAGAATATTTTCCATGCTTTAGTGTTTTAATGCATAGATTGATCTTCCTCCAACTTTTTCCTTCAGGCTTTCTTCCTGACACTTCCCCTTCACTGTTGGAGCCCAAACTACGCCCTAGCCCAGGAACTAGGAATACATGTTAACAGTACTGACAGTTGTACCTTTGTCCTGTTCCTTTTAGCTGTTGACAGTGAAGCTAAACTGTTTTCTCTGCCAGGAGAGTAAACAGGGACTGTCAATTAGCTGTGGGTGATTTCAAAGAAATTGGTGTTTTTCTGGGGTGGTGACTGTCTCTTCATTCATGTCTATCTGTGGTTATTACATGGGGTCCTAGCTAAATTGCTCATATGGGCAACATTCCCACTGTGTCAGTGCTTGTTGCCATTAGTAATGTTCATGTCTCCCAGAGAAATGGCTAGTGCTATTAGTCCCGTTTTACTGGTAGGACTAACACAGAGAGAAACATCCTTAATTGTCAAGGATTTCAGGAAGATTGCTGGCAAAATGAAGGCTTAAGTCCAGTTCCAACATTAGGGCCGTAATTGTCAAGCTAATCTTCCTCAAACTTTCACTAAACCAACATTTAACAACAGGAAACTTCTATACTGACTGAAAATCTTTGGCATTTGCAGGTCGACTGGAGCAAATTTGTTGCAGTGAATGGGGCCACTGCTCATCCTCATTATGAATCTGATGGGACAACATATAACATGGGCAATTCCTATGGGAAACATGGTAAGACTGGGCACGACCAGGCGTGGCTTGTGGGAAGGGTCTACAGGCTGCTTCTTGCTGCTGCTTCAAGGAGCAGTTGTTGAAGAAACTTCAGTGTCTAAAGAGACCTTGGAATTGCTGTTTCTCTTTGTGTCAAATGATGGCAAACCAGATTAGTTCTTATTGCAAGGCGTTAGTCTGTCCCATCAGAATATCTCCTCTCAGCAATGAGTTGCAGATGCTTCTGACTTTGGCCTGTGAATATCCAACAGATTCCTCTCTTCCTTTCCCAAGCTTTGATGGAAAACAGGAGAATGATTTTTAAAGTCCCTTCCAGCACTGAAGCCTCATCTGAGGAATTTTGACAATTAATTAGCCACACATTTTCCACTTAGAATAATTGGCTTTTGATAAGGACCATAAGGGTTTATACACGAGAGAAAGTGGAATTTATTACAGTGACCTGGCTGTCTTACAGCAAAACCGAATTTTCTGGGATATTTTTATTCTTCCCAAATCTATAAGCATTGCATCTAGCTGGGATTTACAGACATTGCCATGGCTGCTCAGAGCTAGCATTCACTGTTAGTTACGTGAAAACCTTCATTTTCAGGTGCCTGAGGTCTGTGAAAACAGCCACTGCCATTTATTATGATACCTCAGGCTGGTTGCAGTTCACTGAACAGTTGCCTATTTTTTTTTTCCTGCCCAGATAAGTTTTAATTCTTGCTGTTTTCATTTCCGTTTGGCTTTAGCAATATCTAGCTTTGCAGCACATGCCGTTTTCAGCTGGAGAGACCAAGCCATGTATTATTCAAATTTGCCGTTCTTTCCTGCCCATATGCTCAGATTTATTAAATTGAGAGTCAGTCATCACCAAAGCTCAAAGTTTTCATTTCCTTCGGTACACAAGCTATGAACTTGGTTTTCTTCCTGATCCTGTTGTTATAGGATACTCTAAGTTAACCTAAGGAATGCATTGCAGACAGTAAAATTAGATGGCAGTCTTTCAGACTGAGAAGATCCTTCTATTTCCTTTCAAGCTTTTTTTTTTTCTCTAGATAATCCTCTGTTTGCTTTATTTACTTGATAACTGGCTTTTTGTTTTCTGCTCAGTTTAGCTATGACGATGGTTCCTAGTGTTCTAGAGGAACAGAAAGGAATGGAGCCTGACTTTGGTTTCATGAATGTGAAGAGTCTCACAGCTCAGTGCCATTGAACACTCTCTCTCCTTTCCAGGATCAAGGTATAACATCATTCAGGTCCCTCCACAAAAGTCAAACTGCAGTGACACGTTAGATGGAGCGAAAGTGCTGTGCTCCATTGTTCCAATGGATAAGATGAAACCCTCCTACTATCACAGCTTTGGTAAGAATGCTTTTTATCTCAAACTCTGTGGATTTAGCCTACTGTGAGGCAGAAAGGGCTGTTCACTGCCCTCTGCCCCTGAGATTTTTAATTGTGTCATTTGCCTAATACTTGGATGATATCACCTTCCTTCTCTTTTCAGGTATGAGTGAAAACTACATCGTTTTCATTGAGCAACCCATCAAGCTGAACCTGTTGCAGATTATCACTTCTAAACTCCGTGGGAAAACCATTTCTGAAGGGATAAGTTGGGAGCCTCAGTACAATACTTGCTTCCATGTGGTGAATAAGCACACTGGGGAGGTAGGTGGATCTTTGGACTTTCCGGCAGCTGTGCAGCTGTAGGGGGAATCTTAGATCCCAAGAGAGGAGTGCTGGCCAGCAGCCAGGCAGCTGTATGAATCAATCCAGAAGTTACTGCAATATAAGCTTTATAAGCATGGGTGTAGGTTTATTAGAAATGGGATTGTGTCATGTATTTTCCTCTCTATTGATTAATTTCTTGGCCAGCCCTAAAAGAATGGGCAGAAATAAGCAGTTTGGGGTTTCTAAGGCTGCAGCACAGGGTCTGAAATGCAGTTCCCAAGTACCGTGGAGTACAAAAAGGTCAGCCACAGCCTGGGAATGATGCTATAGGCATAGAGTCATGACAGCAAGGGGTCTGTTCTGGGCTGCTTTACATTTTGGCTTTCCTTTATCTGGTTTTGCCTACCTACTGGCTTAAAACAGCCATTCTGTAGTAACAAGTGCACCAGACAAACACCAAGGAATGAGTGGGGAATGAAATGGGGGAGAGAAGGGAAAACTCTCTGAGGTGTGGTTGGGGTCTTTAAAGTGGAGATTTAGCCTCTCCTGTGGTCACTGTAGGTGCTGCCAGGGCAGTGGTACAGTAAACCCTTTGCTACTTTCCATCAAATCAACACCTTTGAAGATCATGGCTGTGTGGTCCTTGATGTGTGCTGCCAGGATGATGGAACAACTCTGGCTGCTTACAAACTTCAGAATCTGCGGAGGAGTGGGGAAGGTCTAGATCGGGTAAGATCTCTGCATTTGTTTTGAATAGGATCTGGTGAGCCCCATGCTGGATGAGTTACTTTTCTGAAGCAAGGAGCAGGTTAGTAGAATGGAGAACACTATGGGGGACCACAAGGCAGAGGGTATGAACTGGGGAAAGGAACCATGACTATATGGAAGAACTAAAATTATGATCTATTGAGATGTTGGTATTTTTCTTTCCTTTTAAATCTCTTGGCAAATAATCTCCATGGAGCGTTTCCTTGAAACTTAAAACTGATGTATGACACAGATCTCCATCAGCCTGGCAGAATGTACTTCTGTTTTAAAATCTCCTTTTTAATGATACTCATTTTCCATATCCCTATGTAAAAAAAAATTTCCCCCAATAAAGTATGCAAAATAAGTTTTTGCATGGCTTTTAAAGGGCAAGAGAAAAAGCAACCCAGTTGTTTAAAGGCATTACTTCAGAAAAGTAGCCTTTATTATGTAAATCACAGAAATACAAACATCACAGAAACCACTACATTGTTGCTTCTGTTGCACCTCACAACAGCATGTACTCATAAATCACTTATGTCCAACTCTGTCAAAAGCATCATTTAAAGCGATGTAAAAGGCATTATTTTGCATAGGTCATACATTGGAAAAGCGGGGGTGCTTTCAATTTCTTGTACTGCAGATGTGTTTATTGGAAACCCACCATATTGTGGGTGAAGGGCAGGCATTTCTGCATGTTCAGACAAATCTGAACTTCCTCTGTCTATGTTCTGAGCTGTCTAGAAGCAAGTCATTCTGATCTGAACTGTATAGCTGTGTCCCCAAAGGGTCTTTTTGTTCTGCTTTCCTTTGTTGTTTTTTTTTTTTTTTGCAAAGATGTGGTGAACATTAATATGAGTACATTGAGGCAAAATTAGGAAAACTTCTTCACCAAAAGGGTGGTCAAGCACGGGAACAGGCTGCCCAGGGAGGTGGGGAGTCACCTTCCCTGGTGGGATTGAACAGACGGGCAGACGAGGTGCTCAGGGACATGGTTTAGAGGTGGAATTGGCAGTGTTGGGTTTCTGGTTGGACTCGATGATCTTAAAGGTCTTTTCCAACCAGTGTGATTCTGTGAGTACATCACAGTGTTAATATGGCCATTTGCTTTACAAACTGATTCCAGCTTTTGTTCAGCCTTCTCTGAGCACAAAAGAGCTGTAATTGATCTGCCTGAAGGTGTCCTTATGTCAACATTAAGCATCTGTTTCCAACACCCACGTTCTTTAACTGACAAGTTGTATAGCCATTAAACTGTATACACACAAGTGCAAGTCATTTCACAACAGAATCTTAAATTTAGGCTGCGCTGATAGACTAGGGCATGCCCGAGCATGATTTGTTTATTTTCCCCGAATCATACTTAGTGCTTTTGCTTGCTGACTAAACCATATTTTGTCTGGCAGAGTTCCTCAACCAGTCAGTTTACTGTGGTTACATGAAAGATAAAAGTTTTGAAAATAGTTTCAAGATTAACACATATGATTAGAGTGAAGTTTCACATTGAACTGATGAGTTACAGATCGAAGTAACTGAAAAACACCAAAACAGGGTGCTCGCCACTATTTTATTTAGAAGGCTTAATATTTGGAAGTATTGGGGGTTTTAAACTTGGCTTGAGCAGAACTTCAGTGGCAATGGTGGAATTATTCCTTTTATGCAACCCACTGAATGTCTGCCATGCCGGGGGCTGCTAGTTTGCTCTCCCCTTTGTTCTCCAAGTAAATCCACCACTACCTTAGACTTCCCAAATATGATGTCCACCTGTACCTGAAAATGGAAGAAGATAATAATGCAAGCTAACTTCAGGCATTCAACAGAGGTACTGTAGTCTCCTGCTTGCTGTTTCATCCAGGGGAGAGAGAGGCTCCTCCAGAGGCTGATGTAGAGCATGCAGTCAGATATTTCTAGTCATCTTCTGGACAAAGAAGCCCCTCCTTCCATTAATTTCAGAGAGCCAATGTTTACACTCTGAGATTAACAGTAAGCATTGTGATCAGTGTCTGTATCATGCTGTCATCCCACAAAGATCTGAGACAGTCTACAATCAAGCAATTCTTCTGAAGCTTTGTAACTGCATCCAGCTTATATCCTTATAAAGTTCTTCCAGGCATGGTTCATATTATTTACAATAACGTGGAAGTTTCTCAGTGCTTTGTTGAGCCTCAGGCTTCCAAAGTGGAACTGCCACTAATCACCAATAGGGCTGTAGAAAATCAGTTTCCAGCAGGGGTATCCCCTCTGCTTGCTCAGTGCTATGGAAGTCCAATTTTCTGTAATTCCTCTGTTAGCTCAAGATCTTGGTTGGGAAAGAAGAGCCTAAGTCATACAGTCAGTGGGGCATATGTGGACAGGATGTAAAAAGGATCAATGTAAGTCTGCTCTAACAGAATATAGTGCAGCATATGTCCCAGTGCTGGATTTTGAGGATGACAGAGTGATTTGCTTACCCAACTCAGCATTTATTACTGTGAAAGCAGTGCTGACCCATTTAATTGATTGTCTTTTTGTTTTCTACTGTAAAGTATTGGAACAAGCAGAGCCCTTACCAGAACCTGGTAAAATAGGTAATAGAAAGAGGATGATGATTTCAGGGGTGGGAGGAATGTCTAAAAGTTCAGAATTGTTCCCAAAAAGGGCACTTAGCCCAAAATGCCACTCTCCTCTCTCTATCACCATAACTTTCTGTCTCTGTAATAGATTTATGACTCAATATCCCGAGCTTTTCCTCGTCGCTTTGTTCTCCCACTGAATGTGAATTCAGACACACCTGTGGGGAAGAATCTGAACCCACTGTCTTATACATCAGCAAGGGCTGTGAAAGATGCAGATGGCAAGGTACGTGTTAAAGACTTATATAACCACATGTATGGCTGTGGTGAGATTGCCTGCAACAGTTATCATCCTGTGCATCCTATAAGATCCTTCTCAGATCTTATTCACCAAGCAAGCAAGGTCTGGTCATTACGAGATTGCCTGCAACAGTTATCATCCTGTGCTATTATCTTCTCAGATCTTGTCCACCAAGCAAGCAAGCAAGGTTTGGTCATTACTAAGATGGGACTTAGTGTTTTAGTACAAAGACTACCACATTGCCTTAAATGAGAGAGCAAAGACAGATTGTGACTTACCAAAAATGCTCAAGTGGATTACAAGCCTTTATAATAATTGATCAAACTTCAGCTTCTTCATTGGCAAAATCCTCTGTGCTTTCACCAGGGTACAGAACTGCTCTGCTTCCAGCTCTGAACGGTCCTACAGAGCGGCATTTGGTGGTATAGAACACATGTTGTCCACTATAAGTGGAGTCATCTCTGTGTGTACTTTGTAAGTCAGCTTGCTGAGTGCTGGACCTGGGAATTTTCTGAACTAGCAGTGCAGGAATACCTGGACTGGCTCCTGTTTTTCACATTAAACTGATCGTTGAAGTTTCCATGACCTGCAATGATGAGTCAGTTCTTTGGGTGAAACAAATAAGGGAGACAGAATTGGTGCTTCCACCTGCCTCGGTGGAATGTCAGGCTCACCTTTAAACATTTCTTCTCCACAATGGTTGTGCAATGGGGTGGTGGGACAAGTCAGGTGGTCTGCCCAATCAAAGCTGAACTGGCATTCCTATAATGTGTACTTCTTCTAGGTCTGGTGCACACATGAAAATCTCCACCCTGAGGGTTTTGAAAAGGTTGGGGGCTTGGAGTTCCCCCAGATCAACTACTCCCAGTACAATGGTAGGAGGTACCGTTACTTCTATGGATGTGGTTTTCAGCATTTGGTTGGAGATTCCTTGATCAAGGTTGATGTGGAGACCAAGAATTTCAAGGTGAGGTGAAGTGAGATAATCTTTTTTTAAGCAACAGGAGTCATTCCACTGAACTGGCCTTGAAGATGTCATTTACTAGGCACTTTACTCTTTAGGGGTCTTCTTTCAAATGGGTCTGAGATGAAATTCCTAATTTCATCTCTCACCTAGCACCTCATGAATGTGGCACATTTACCAAACAGGAGAGGATATCACTCCAGGCTGCTAAAACTATGCATGTGTCTTCCAGGCCAAAGGAGACAGTACAGAAAATATCCAAGTGGCATAGGCAGTTGGAGATAAACTGACAAAGTATTTATGACTTGGGCAAGAAACAAGGTTTAGGGTATTTCCAGCTGCAAACACAAGCTGGGATTTTTCCTGGGTCTCCTTTAAGCAGGGAATAATGAACTCAAAGGCGTTAAATGCTTATTAAAGACTTTTCTGGAGGCTAGAGGGAATTGGGAATTCTCAGAATGAAATGACTATTTTAATTGTTCCACTCTGGATAGTCATTTTGCAGCAAGTGCCCTCCTTCAGCACAGCTTTGGGGTGCTGTGGCTGTGCCTGCAGCAGGACCAGCAGCTATGGCCTCAGGTGGTGATAGTGACAGATCTTCTTTCTGCTGACATGGCACCTTTTTCATCCTACTGCCTGGGCACAACACGGTCAGCACTAGAGTGATGTGAAGGTGGCTGTGCTGGCTAGAATAGTGGTGTAGCTTGTAGTGGTATAAGCTTGCAGTGCAAGCTGTTGGCTGAAATGAGTAACAGGAACCCTTTTCACTGCCTGTTTACACAATGCCTGGCACAATGGGCGTGCTGTCACAACAATGCCACCATCATACTAGTGGAATTAAAAAAAATAATAATTCAAAAGTTGAACTATAGTTTTCTTGGAGCACAGAGTAGGGCTGGGTATCTTTGTGGGGAGCACTCCAACTTGCAACTCTGCTAACTGCAATAGACAGGTATTAATGAAATGAAACACATCTATATGTTACTCTGCTTGCTAGATTTGGCAGGAAGATGGATGCTACCCATCAGAGCCTGTGTTTGTGCCAGTGCCTAATGCCACGGCAGAAGACAGCGGAATCATCTTGTCTGTTGTGGTCTCCCCCACTGAGGTAACTTATTGCTACTAGTTTTTCAAAGTCACATAGTATTAGGTATACTTCCTAAACCACAAAACTGAATTTGAGGCTCTCTGGCAGGTAGTTCTAGCATCACACTCCCCAAGGTGTGTGCCTCTGCAACTGCCAAGCACAGCCAGGCAAATTTCAAGTAGGAGTGTACTTTGGAATGTCAGTGTTTCTTGCGTGGCATCTGTGACTATCAGTGCTCCTGGCCAACTGGTTTAGCCTGTATGGTCTGGTTCTACATTTGGGCTCCCTTGTGTGTGACAGAGGTAGTGGGTTGGACAGTGGAATGAAGTTCAGCATGGGCATTCATTCTGGCTCTCTTTTCATCCTGCAGAACAAAAGTGCTTTCCTGCTTGTCTTGGATGCAGAGTCCTTCAGAGAACTAGGGCGAGCAGAAGTTGCAGTGCCAATGCCTTATGGATTCCATGGCATATTTACTTCCCGCTGACTGAAGACCTTGTCACCTCCTGTAACTCAGGGCCAGGTCAGGCTCAGAAAGAAACTTCTGTTTTCTTTTACTTACCACCTTTGCATTACGCCCTGGATGAAGGAACTGCTTTTTCTCTATCATAACCTCTGAATTACTGCTGTATTCCTAACAATATACAGCAAAGGGTCCGAGGAAGGCAGAAGCCTCTCCACTCAAACAGCTTTATCTTAATTTTCTGATTATCTTGACACACCAGCTAGCAGCAGTTCACAAAGGCTGCCATACGTAAGGCTTGCAAGGGAGAAAATGGAAACTAAGACAATTGTTACCTTCTCTTAGTAGCAAGGGAAGAGAAGGGAAGAGAATATCGGTGCTCAGAGCAGTGACTTTGGCTGAAAATGTAAAGCAGAAGAGAGGAGTAAAACCAGTTAATAACAGGTAGGTCCAATGAAGGGATGTAATTTCAACCCCATTGCATAAAGATTGCCTTCAGTGAACTCCAGAAAGTAGACACAGACACTCGAAGCTGTACTTGTGCTTTTCTCTGTACACTAACAGTGCTCTCAAATAAAACCTAGTGAAGTTTCTTCCTTTCTTTCTCTGCCAACTTAGTGCTGTGCCACAAAAGGCAACAGCTACAACCCTAACACACACCTTATTATGTTACGTGGTCTTGTACACATGCACAACACATCTCCACAACACTCCTGCTTAAATGGCATAGCTGATACAGCTCTGATGGCTGATGTTTCCTGTCCTCCTCCTAATGCAACCACTGTGAAACATGGAGAACTCCATTATGGCCTTGATATCCCTTTGCTCTTAAGTTGAGCAGATCAAACTCAAACACCTCTCATGTGCTTGCTTTCTCATCGAGGCTCCTACAGTTCTTGAACTCTGAGGTACAGGTGGATATGTGTGTTGAGGGAAGCCCTCTGTAGCAATTTACTTGCCTTTAAGGACACTGTGAAAAGTAAAGGCTTCCAGGGAAATGTATTCCACTCCTGGCTTAAGGCCTTAAGAATGTTTTGAACCACATCCTTGAGCAAATAATGAGCCCTTGTGCCTTGGGGTTTGAAGGAATGCCCTTGCTTAATATCTGCAAACTTACTTCTTTTGTTGTTGGGTGGTTTTTTTTGACTCCTGATATTCTGGAGGCCAGCCCAGGCAGAACAAAACCAAATCAGACCTGACTCACTCTACCCAAACAACCCACCTTTATCTCCTCTCTGACTTTTCTTCACCTTCCCTATAGGTCCTGGGAAATGACAAGGGAGAGAAATAAGGATTGTACACTATGTCTGCAGCACTGACAGGAGGCCGAGGCAAAGGCTCAGGACAAAGCTGATCTCACAAAGCCACTAGATGGCAAACACCTCCTGTCGCTGGTGCTCCAGCACCGTACTGGTAGCTGAATGGTGCTAAAGTGCTTAATGATGGCAGGCAGGGTTCTGTCACCATTGCTGCTCTTTTTTAAACTTTTTTTTTTCTTGGAAAGGTGGGAAGGGGAAGACAGAAGTTCATGTGCAACCCTGTGTTAATTGCAACCAGGCAGAGTAGCCAAGGCAGGGCTGTAGATCAATAGTGGAGAGGAAGAAAGATGCCCTGCAGTGTGAAGTCCATGCTGTGTTTATAAAGCTGTACATCAGCAGTGTGCAGTCCTAGCCCCTGACTGTGTTGTGTGTGCACAGGTTGTACTCCACTACCTTAAGAGCTGTATTTTCTCCTGTACAGACATACTGCCCTGAGACTTGGGAGTTTTCCTACTCTGACAAACTGGCAGATACACTCTGTTGTCCCTGGAGCACCAAGAATTTCCAGGAATTAAGGCCATATCCTGATACAGTTACCTCCATTCAAACCTTTGCAGTGCTGAGAAATCCAGGTTCCACACCCTCTCCCAAAGCTTTCTGAAAAATCACACTTTATGGATTCTTCTGCTTCAACTCCATGAATGTTATTGCCAGAGTGCATCCCTTCATGAAAGCCTGTAATATTCATAACCATCCCAAAAGTCACATTAATTTGCCAGGTTAGAAAGGGAATCAACAGGCCTGGCAGCCCTTTCCTGTGACTGGTACAGGGAAGGACTGTTGTGTACACTTAATTTATCTAAACTATCTCAAATCAGGCACATGACCAGGGAGCAGCGCTTTCTCAAAGGTTTAACAATAGCTCCTCAGATACCACAGTGCTGTGGAATGGACAGAGCTCAGTTATTTTAGGTGAGTAGGAATTGGATCCATGAAATTTTCTCAGTCCCTTCAAGTGAATGAGTATTGCTTTATGAACCACTTCTCTTTGGGTTGCTGTGTAAACACCTTACAAGTGTGTTCAGCGCCTGCTAGCTTTCCTTTGGCAGGCCCACCCCTGTGCACTGATGTATTTATAAACAAACTTCTTGCAATTGTCATAATATTATAAAACACAAGCAAGTCAAACTGTTGGCCTGCAGGCCTAATTGTTGCTAACATTACCTTTAGCAGGATGAATGAGAGGACAAAACACCTTGAAAGAGGAACATCAATGAAAAGATAAAAGGCAGTATGCACAAAATTCAGGTCTGATCTGGTTTTGCAACAAACCCGAGCCTCGCCCTGTAGAAAGCTCGTCTACTCTTTGAGCTTGTGTTGCTTCACTGATGCACTTTTGGGTGCACATCTCAACTCATTCTGTTCCTGGGCTTCACATCTGCCAGCTCAGCAGACTTGGTAATGAAAATGAGGAACCTGGATAGAGTCCAGGCAGTTTTTGTGTCTGTTCTCTAAAGCAGAATTTGAACAGAGCTGAAAGGTTAGCTCATCAGTACTCAACAGCATCGCTTCTCCTTGTACCACTGTACAAATCACAGAATCACAGAATGCTGGGGATTGGAAGGGACCTCAAAAGATCATCCAGTCCAACCCCCTGCCAGAGCAGGAACCTCAATGAGATCACACAGGGAGGCGTCCAGGCGGGTCTTGAATGTCTCCAGAGAAGGAGACTCCGCAACCTCCCTGGGCAGCCTGTCCCAGGGCTCTGTCACCCTCACTGGAAAGAAGTTTCTTCTCAAGTTGAAGCAGAACCTCCTGTGTTCCAGCTCACACCCATTGCCCCTTGTCCTACCATTGGGCATCACTGAGAAGACAGAATCACAGAAAAATCCCAAAGCCTGCTTGGACACTGATGAACAACAGTGATTTGAACTGGAAAATGCAATGCATGTTTTTCAGTCTCACATTCTATACTTCAGAGCTGATTCTTCCCTCCCCTGGAAGCCCACGTAGAAATGTTTTAACAACTGTGTCTTACAGTGATTTCCATTATTTGTTTGCTGTTCCTGGACAGCTTCCAGTTCGCTGCATCACTCGGTGATTTCCTGAAAATTGAGCTTTCCTGTAGGAAAGCGTTTGCTACAGCAGATCCCACCGACAGTCCATGGGAGCCCTTGTCTGGCACAGCGGCTCTGAACAGCCTTTTTTATTTTCTCTCCGTGTCACTGGCTGATACAACATCGCGATACTGAGACATGAGCTGGGGACAAGGAGGAGCAGCCGAGCTGCGGCAAGGACCGAAACAGGCATTTACCCCGCTTGCGCGTCGGGGCGAGGCGAAGGGAAACTGCGGGTACCGGAGCGGGCCGGAGGTAACAGCCCGCGGAGCTGAGCCGTGCGCCGCCCTCCGCCCAGGCGGCTGCCA
>NW_010325402.1:11555-13748 GCF_000700745.2 Antrostomus carolinensis | reverse complement strand
ACATCCTGTGATTCTGTGTAACCCAAGAAGTGCCACTCCTCGGAACGCTGGTCCTAAATGACACTGTAGACCAAGTGTTTGCTGTGGCTTTAGGAAAAGTGGTGGTGAGTAGGTTAGAAGTGACCTTCACTTTTAAAAATACCTTTTATATAAATGCAGAAATAAAATGATGTAAACCAAAACTGCCCAGTCACGCTAAGACCTTCGCCAACGCTTTGCAAAGCCTTTGACTTACTTTTGATGTTAGATGAACACCTATATAAACTTAATTAAAGTTTAATTAGTGTAAGTAGGCTAAATGTGGTAGGTCAGCAGGCACAGCATAAGCTAAAATACTATTGGCAATAGTCAACCTGAGAGAAAAAAAACAGGGAAAATTCCCTTCTTAAAAATAAATACCTTTAAGGAGCGAGTTCAGACTGGCTGTTTTGTCCCTCAGTGGCATGGCTTGTGGTTTTTTTTTTTCCCTTTTCTTTCCCCAGGCACTACTGACCAGTTAATAACAGAGCCTGTTTCATCACATCAGTGAAAAAAAACCATCAGTTTTCATCCTTTGTGTTTCTTCTGCACTCTGTGCTCTGGAATTTCCCCCAAAACCCTTTTCTGAAGCCTTGGCATATGACACAGGGAGGTACATCTGGCTGTTTGCTGCTATTCTTCTCTTTCCAATAAAGTGCTAGATGATGAGTGCTGTGCTTAGACAGCCCAGCTGAGTTTATTAAAGATCTGATAATCATTTATTAAAGGGCTTAAATGAAATTTGGCAGCACATCACCAGTCTTGCTGGTCATCATTGTTTAAGATGTCTTTCACAGCTAAAGGATGATGTTTCCTGGACTTTGAAATGAAATTTGAGTTTAGTTTGGGTATTTCTGCTTGCAGATGATGGTGTTGAGCTATGAAGATCTCTCCTTTTTGCCCTGAAATTGTGTTGCTCACTGAGTGTTGGCAGGTAGCCCAACTGAGCCATCAAGGTCTGCTAATGCATCCTTGGCCTGTTCTTCTCTAGAGAAGACCTAGAGAAGTTTATGGGACTTCTCTAGCTCCTAAGCAAGAGATAGCTGATACATAGAGAGAGAGAGACTAATTTGTTAATGTGGCTTGCAGGTTGCCAAGTTCAAGGCCCCACTCTGAACCAGGTCCATCAAGAATACCTTCTCCTCTTTCCTGGATCAGGAATTCTGCTCTGGCCATGAGACCAAGTCTTGGTAAGTCACAGCATTTTGCAGTCAGCTCTAGCAAAGATTCAACTTGTTTCTTATTTTATCTGTCTTGATTTGATCAGCCCTAAAAATAATCTGCAATGCAAGATACTGCGGTGCTGAATTCTCCAGCTGAGCAAGTGGAACATGCTGAGAGGGTTTCTTGGATCTAACTCCTAGGAGAGGGGCCAAAAGCAAAAGTCAGGCTAAAGTTCAGGACTGTCCTTCAGATAGAGAGAGTAACTGCATGCAAAAAAACCCCCGTTGTTCTCATGGGACTTTATTAGGCACTGGAAGAGGCAATGCAAGTTTCAGACTCTGCTGCAGTTCAGTTGGAGGGAATATGAAATGCCCTCCGGGATCATATAAAGTCTGGGAAAATTGAGAGGAGTAGGAAGTATTTAGGGCAATGGTCTCAGACACAACAAATGAAATCCTCTGCCCCCAAAAAGCTCTTTGTCAGACACAGGCTAAAAAAACTCCAGTGACCACAGTCTGCTCTTGGAACATGCTAAAGCTTTCTTGTTGAGTCATTGTCACTAAGCAGAAGTGACAACCAGAAGGCCTGCAAAATGCATGGTCAACCTCCTAACGGGGAGAAAGATGTATTTTTTGTTTTATTAAGGATAGAGAAGTCTCAAATGAAGGGAAATTTCAGTCTTCAGAAGTGTACAAGAAAATGGGATGGGTGGTGGGCTAGAAGCCCTTCCTAAAGCATCAAACCCAAGCACAATAACCTCCTCATGTCAGCTGGAGCTACAGCCAGTTGTGTATAGTCATTATTTCTTAGTATTAATAATGGACAAGTAATGGTGGGAAAGTGATGAGCTGATGTCTGGGATGCTGGAAGGAGCTGAAAGGAAAATGCAGCGTGGGAGATGGAGTAGAGACACTGACACTCAAGCTTCTCCAGGAAACCTCTTCTAGCAAGTGAGAACATAAGCCCTGGTGGACACCAGGCAGCTCCAGATCAAGCAGCAAGTGCTGAAGT
>NW_010325402.1:6236-11517 GCF_000700745.2 Antrostomus carolinensis | reverse complement strand
TTCCCTATTTACATCTGTGTCTTGTTGAATCTTCTCATCAGGGCTTATTTGATTTTATTTCTGCAAGCGTCAGTTGAAGAGAGCATTTATGTCTCCAAGTATCTGATGAGTGCACTCTCATCTGTAATGTCCCACATGCCCACCACCAGCCTTCTCCTTTAAGAAATGCCATTCCTGCCCAGCAGTTTGAGCAGAGAGAGACTCTGCTGGGCTATATCTTAATTTTGCTGTGCATGATTGTGGATCTGCCACCCCCTCCTCTGTGGGTACAGCTGGTCACACCAGCGAGCTCACTGGGAGTTAGAATCACAGAATCACAAAATTATAGGGGTTGGAAGGGACCTCTGGAGATCATCCAGTCCAACCCCCCTGCCAAAGCAGGTTCCCTACAGCAGGCTGCACAGGAAAGTGTCCAGGCAGGGTTTTTTTAGGTGCCATTTGTTGTGAATCAAGCCTGAAAAAATAGGCTTGGCTTTACTCTCTGGGTCAGGACTGTTCTGACTGCAGAGTTCAGGTCTCCTAGAGAGTATTGCTGAATTATAATTGCTTTTGCTGCTAAATTATAGGTCTCTGATTGCCTGGTAGGAACCACAGCCCAGCTGAGCACGGGCAATCACTTAATGGTGTAGGGGAATAGCAAGAGATGGAAAATGACCTTCTCACATCTAGAAAGCTGGAGGCACTTTCAGTGATCCAAGCTGGGACACTTGCTTCCGTTTCCTCCCCAGGCATCACTCACTCCTTCCATTTGGCCAAGGGAATATTTATTTTTTTGTGTGTGTGAAATAGAGCAGTTTTGATAAGGGGGACTAATGCATCCCTGTTGGCAGTGTGCCTGCAACATGGCTAAGAGGAGCCATTTTCTGTGGCCACAGCTTGATGTTCATTTATCACTGCTTATTATTGTCACCTGCCTCAAAGCCAGATGTATGAGTGCTTGTTTTAAATGAGTCCCCTGATTTCTTAAGTGGCTTCTGCCAAACCCCTCTTCTGCCCATCATGAAATGTGGTTTCCTAACAGGCCTCTCATCTGAAAATGGTCTCCCCAGCAGCACAGCAGGACGCAGGGTCACTCACTTCTTCATGATGTGCTCAAAGGAGAAGGCAAGCCTGGGTGCCAGCCTTGCAAATCCATCCTGAGACTTGGGTTGCTTTTGAGACTGATTGAAAATTCAAAGTGGGCAGCTAAATGGTGCTGGAAGAACAGGATAAAATAACCAAAACCTTTTTATTTAGAAAGCAGCACAGTGTTATGACTCTTTTAACTCATCCTAAATGCTTTTCTTTCAAGTGAAATCAATTGGATATGTATCTGTAAAGGACTTCACCCAGCCCCAACCCTTACAAACAACACTTGTGTTCCACATCAGTTTACTCCCTCCCAAAACATGTGGAAAAAGTAGCCTGCTCTCTTCTTGTCCTTTACATCCTGCTGCTCACCACTGTCTTTAATATCTTGATGAAAAACAAAAAGCAGTTTCCCTTTGGAGAGAAGTCCCTGGAGTTCTGAGGGACTGGACTGAGGACAACCTAATTGAGAAAGGAAAAGAAAATGAGCAATTTTTCCTTCTGTGCACGATCATGGAGAAGGCAGGGTGAGGCTGGTGCTTTCTGGGAGCTTTGGAATAGTTTTAGCAAGAGAAAATCATATCACATGTCAATTGAAATTTCCACTTGCCAGCCCTGGGGAGCCTGCAGAGAGGTGTGAAATGATGCATCCCAATTGTTCTCCTAGCTGGGCTGGAGAACAGAAACATGTTTTTAGTCAGGCTAAGCAGATGTGAGTGAGGTTTCATAAGGTAGCAGAGTGAGAAGTTTGAGATGTTCAGCTGGAACTGGCGTGTGGCTCTGAGGAGCCTGCAAGGGACGCACAACCTCTGCTTGCAGGTGGCTAGGTGGTACCCAGGGGCCTTGTGAACGTCCCCCATGCAGGTGAAGCATGAGTATAACCCTAGCCTGCAATTGTGCTTCACATTTTGAGCTGCTATAGGTTCCAGACCTCCTCTTTACTTCTTTAACTCACCTGGTTTTGGTCATGGTGGCTGGGATGCCGTGTGACGAAGGACAAAGCAGCTCATGGGGGGCTGTGACATGGCTTAGTTGAAAGGAGAAAGAACAGGTTAGGTTCTTTTTCTCGTCTGGATGGCAGTGTGAAGCATCTAATGCATCTCCTTGGACGTCTTGCTTTCTGCTGGTTTGATCCTGGCTTTGTGTAGTGCCAAAAGCAAAGACACTTGCAGAGTTATTCAGGTTTATAAAGTGCTCGGTGCCCTGAGCAGAGCAGTTACTTTCCATACATAGCCCATACCTATTTTTTACTGCATCAGTGGAAGGTTAGCAGTAGCCTTTTACTCTTTTATGATGCCATAATCTGATTCCCAAGTGGATAAACCAGGAAAGCCAAAGGAAAACACAGTGCAACTGGTATTATTGTTCTTAAATGAGGTTAAAAGGAGTTGTTTTACAGCTGAAGGGCATTTGGTATGAAGGGAAATGGTTGTTTCTACCCTGGCCCTGGCAGAATTCAAGAAACCTGCTCTGTTGTTAACAACAGCCATCTGACTGAGTAAACACTGCGCTTTCTGAAGTGGCCTAATTGGACAGTGAAGTTTTTTTTTCCCCTGACAAACATTTTACAACCAAAAAAAATGCAACTCCAAAGTGCAGCAGGCTGTTATTTTGTTCTGCAGGTCAGCCCACAATGTGCCATTTGAACTTCTTCAGGGGTGGTTCTTCTTTGTCAGCTCTTCTTGAACCTCTCTTCCAGCTGGTGGTTCAATGGGATTTGTCTTAGTGCCACTTTGCTGCTACAAGGGCCCTCTTCTTGATCTTCTCGATCCTTTTCTTGATCCTCTTCTTGACAGTCAGCCAACGCTCCTGGGTTGTCACTGGGGCAATATGAGATCCTGAACCTAGAGAATCATTTCAACTCTGTTGATGTGGGAGGGCTGCTGAAGACCGAGTCCAGAGCTGGCTTCAGCCAAATATTAAATCCAACAGCAAGTCAGTTCCTTGGAGGACTGAGGTGTCTGAAAACATCTTATGGATCAGATGGAGCATCAAATGGAGCAGATGGGCCATGTGGGCATGGCCAAAGGAGACATCCTCTCACAGGTCCCCAGGCTGAGACACTCAGGCTCTTCTCAGTGAGTGAGGACATTTGGAAGGGCTGATCTTTGCCCTGGCATCTCCATGCAATACCTCACACAGTGACATGTACGTGGCCTGGACAATGTCCTTATGGCTTTTGTTAGCTAGACTTACTGTGCCAGAGTGTTCATGATCTGCCTGCTTACATAGTTACTCAAAGAAAAAAAATAAAAAGGAAAAAAAAAAAAGAAAACAAATTACAGGAGGTTGTAAAAAAAATAAAATAAAATCCAGAAGTTAAACTATTGTTTGATTTTAAAATTGGCACGTTTCCTTAAAGTATCCAAGAAACTAAAAGCAAAGCAAAAGAGTGGAGGTCAAACGAAACATTTCAGGTCAAACAGAGATTTGTTTTGGAAATCTAGTTAAATAATATGAACTTTCATTTTAGTATCAACCTAAACCAATTTTTGTAAGTTGGATTTTTTTAATTCCTGTTTATAGAGGCAAAGGGGGAAAGACCCTCATTCTTGTTTGACTGTAGGTGTGTGTGCCTGGCTGCAGATTCCCAAGCTGCAGCTCAGCACTGCTCTGAACTCAGCAGGCTCAGCTTGGGATGGAGGGGTGAGATCCTCTCAGACTTTTGAACCTCCCAGACCACCTTGTCCCTGGGGTAGTGCAGATCCCTTGGCCATCTTCAACCTGGGACGTGTGGGGAGTTGAGGATCCAAAATTAGGTGTGACTGAGCCACGTTTGTGAGGAGAAAGGAGGTTCTGGGTTCACTTGCTGGTCTCCTCGGTGCAGGCTGCACCCTAGACCTAGTGTAACTTCTCCCTGGCTTCACACTTTCATTTTATTAAGTTGATCTATTTATTATTCATTTATGAGCCAAACACACTTCTCAGTCAATCTTTTCATGAAGGGGTGTTAGGTCTTGCAGTGGAAATCCATTAGAGCTTAGCTGACTCTGCCCACATCCCAGGTAAAGTCCCTGCATCCCTTGGCTCTGCAGGCTTCACCCTCTGCTCTGTGACCCAGCAGCTGGCTGGTTTGGTCTGTGCCTACACCTCAGATGGGAGCAGCATCACTGTCCCCTGCCCTGCTGGGTGTGTTACCTGTGGTAGCCATCACATTTAGGAGCACTGCATTTGATGACCGATGCACTAAGCATTGGTTTTTCCAGCCACATTGTTTTTTTCTACAGCCCTCTCCTTGGCCTGGCATTTGCCACCAAAGGGTTTCTGCTTTCAGCACCCAGTTCTGCTGGGTTCTACCAACCCTTGGCTTTCAATGGACCTCATCCTTCTTTGAAACCCTTCATTCCACCTTCCCTTCAGACAGACTAACTTAGATTTCTCCTCTGCCCACCCTCTATTCCTTGCCCACCTTGATTATTTTAGTTCCATGCCCTGGATGCCATGTGTGCAAGTGCCATCTGCCCTTCTCTAGGATCACATCACTTTCAGCTAATACGAGGGGGCTGCCTCTTGCTGGAGCTGTACCTTGTCCAAATTCTCTCCTTCAATATGGTGACACTAAACAAAAGCATGAGACTTGGACAACCGTTGGCTGAATTACCAAGCACTTGTTGACTCTGGATCATGCTGCTCCTTCTTTAAACCTTTAAACTCAGTCTATGCAGCTCTGTGGGCTGCAGCGTGTTACTTGTCTGGAGACTTACAGACGTGGGATGGGGTTTGGTTTGGGGTTTTAGGGTGGGTTTTAAAAAAAACCCTTCCCTTCTCAGATGGAGGAAAGGTGTATCCACAGGGATTCACAGCTGGAGGAAAGGATGAATCCAGAGGGGATGAGGGAATGAGAGCAGCCCCAGAAACAGTAGGAGAATGTGCTTGAGGGCAAAACATGAAAGAGAATATATTCAAGGAGAGAAAAAATACCCACCCCAGTTGGTGCTTGGGGAGGAGGGAGAGCTGGTGGGGAATGTGTCATCTGGTGCGTGCCATCATAGCTGCCTGGAGAGCACCAGTGTTAGCCATCAGCGACCCCATGCCTGCTGGGGGCAGCTGCTGGGAGAGCTGGTGGGGAATGTGTCATCTGGTGTGTGCCATCATAGCTTCCTGGAGAGCACCAGTGCTAGCCATCAGCGACCCCATGCCTGCTGTGGGCAGCTGCCCAGCTCAGTGAGGGCTGAAGCCATGGGGCTGGCAAGACCTATTGCCCTCTGGCAAA
>NW_010325402.1:0-6190 GCF_000700745.2 Antrostomus carolinensis | reverse complement strand
CAGCTCAGTGAGGGATCCAGCCATGGGGCTGGCAGGACCTCTTGCCCTCTGGCCAAGTCTTTGTCTCCCAATGTCTAGAGTGAGCCTGGATTTCATTTTGGAGAAAGAAGCAGCTCTGACCAACAGATGGTCAACACCGGGTAGCTGTTCCCCATGCCCATTGGAGAAGGTTGCCTCCAAGAGGGGTGCAGAGCTGTGGGCTGGGGTCATGCTGGTCCCTTCACCCCCCTGTCCATTGAGGGTGGATGTTGAGGGCTGCCAGCAGGCAGGAGGGACAGTGCTGGCAGATGTCACTCCAGAATACACAACGTTGGCTCACCCACCTCCAGCTGTGGTCCAGCACGTTTGTTGGTTGAGTTGAGTTGGGCAGCAGGCAGAACCTCTTCAGAAAGATAACATAGGTGGTCCTGAGGACTGGTGTGCCCTGAGGTGAACTGTGCCCTGCTGAGCCCCTCTGAAACCTACTTGATTGTGGGACAGAGGCAGAGGGAGAGATCAAGGCAGGGTTTGGTGCTGGGAAAATGGCTTTAAGCTGAAAGAGGGTAGGTTTAGATTAGATATTAGGATATTTGATATTAGATATTAGATTAGATATTAGATATTAGGAAGAAGTTCTTCACTGTGAGGGTGGTCAGACACTGGAACAGGTTGCCCAAGGAAGTTGTGGATGCTCCTCCCTGGAAGTGTTGAAGGCCAGGTTGGATGAGGCTTTGAGCAACCTGGTCTAGTGGAAGGTGTCCCTGCTGCTGGCAGGGGGGTTGGAACTGGATGAGCTTTAAGGTCCCTTCCAACACAAACCAGCCTGGGATTCTATGATTCTAAAATCTCAGCAATATCTTCAGATATTCAGATCTTCATCAGTTCAGAAATGATGGTTTTCAAGAGCTAAAGCCAGAAGAGGAGTAATATTGGTTAAAAGAAAATGGAAACACAAATAATAATAATAAAAAAAAATAGTCTGCTGTTTGAAAAAAGTCAAAGCTGCTTTGAATGCTCTGGTTTGAGGAAGGCTTCTCCTCCTCCACAAATGAAAACTAAACTGTGCTGGCTGTATTTTAGTTTTGCTCTGTTTTTACCCTAAAAAAATTTACCCTTTTTGCACCAGGGGAGGTTTAGGTTGGATCTGAGGAAAAATTTCTTCATGGAAAGGGCAGTCAAGCTTTGGAACAAGCTGCCCAATGGAGTCACCTTCCCTGGTGGGATTTAACAGACAGGCAGATGAGGTGCTGAGGGACATGGTTTAGAGGTGGAATTGGCAGTGTTGGGTTTATGGTTGAACTCGATGATCTTAAAGGTCTTTTCCAACCACTACAATTCTGCAATTCGGTAAAAAGCATGTTAATAAGCATTTCTTTATAGCCAGCAAGCTGCTTCCAGATGTGTTTATCCTGAATGTGCTTATCAGTTCCCGTGTGCCACTTCAGTCCTAATGAGCTCAAGAAGGAGCTTGCTATGTACCCAGCGCAGAAGATATTACTGGGGGAGCTGCTTGCAGATACTGCTGGCTGCTGCAGGATGGGCTGCAGAGAGCGTGGAGCAAAGTGCTGTATAAACATCCAGGAAACATCCATTCCTGCCCTCCTCCCTGAAATGTGCACCCCATAAATACAGCCCAATCAATTGGGGTACTTCATTTGTACAGCGCGGAGAGAGCCGCTGTGGGGCCCTGGAGGGTTTGAATGTCTTCAGTGTTTTGCTTTTCAGTTCTCAGCTTTAAAGTGCGTAAATAGAGGGCTTGGCATTGAATAATTTATTATTCAGTCCAAGAAATACACTAATACCTTTATCAGAATTACGAATGTCGTTCGAAACACAAAAGCACAAACGGCTGAGGAGCAGGCTGACATGAAGGGCTGCTGTTCTCCTGCTCTCCCTGAACAGCAGCCAATAACCAGCCAGAAAAACACAATTTTCTCCTCAGCAAATGTTTTACTTTTGTGTGTGTGTCAATATATACAATTTCTCTTTTTTTCTTTTTCAATTTTTTTTTTCAGCAGTCCAAGGAAAGAAAGAAAAAGCTTAAGTACCTGAGATGTGGTGAATCCCACCTCGATCCCCTGGCGCTGCTACGTTCTGGCTGTGTTTCCCCCCCTGCCTCTCAGGAATGGGAGGATAAGAGTAGGAAGCGTGAGGATTTCAAGTCACCAAGCCTGGGCTGGGGATGGAATTACATCTTAGCTGTTCCAGGTCATGGGACTTCTGGTTTTGATGGAGGTCTGGTGGCAAGGCAATGAAATAAGGCTGCGCAGTGAGATAATCCAACCTCAGCCCAAGAGATCACACTTGAACGTTCCTCTAGCATGTAAAGAGGAGAAGCTTCTACTTCAGCAGCAGAGGATGGGTTTGGGTGCCACCTAAAGAACTTCAACCTAAAGCTTGCTTCAGTAAAACATCTTGGAGACCTTCTCATGAATCTTGCACAAAACCAGTCAACCCATGACCAGCACCATCCTGTGAAGGACCCCTGAGTACCAGGTACCAGGGTTAAGCACAGAGACCTGCGTGATGAGACCCCCACTAACCACAGCCCCAAGGTGCCTCAACAGGGTTTCCACTAGGAATCTACAGCACATGGAGCAGAGATGGGGACAAAAACCACTTGGGAGTCCTCATGCATTTGCCAGCATTGCTGTAGCCAAAATATATTCTGGAAAGTGTGGCGCACGCCCGTAATTCATTAAACACAGCCCCGGGCTAAGAAGAAAACAGGAACTGCCCTTCTGAAAACCTACTAATGGACCTTCTCCTCCAGTCTCCTGTTGCTGATAAAGTCCAACTTCATAAGCCACAGGGGAAGTCATAAAACTGGTGTCATGATCCCAGTGCTTGAGCCAAAGGCAGTTGGAAGTCAATGGAGAGGCTCTCATTGACTCGAATGTGCTGTGAAGATGGAGCTTGTGCTGTTACATCTCTGTGGGGAAAGACAAGGGGAGGGAAAACCTGTGGGAGTAGGACTGCAAGTCCTCACTAAAACTGTTTGTTCCCTCATTTTTAATCTCCAGTATCAGTGGATACAGTCCCTCTGGAGGTGCTGCCAGACCATTGAGTACCTCCGTCCCTGCACACCAGGCACCGTCTTCCTGGAGCAAAGTGGGGAACTTGGTTTTATTGCATTTTTTTTTTTTTTTTACCCCTGCCAAAGTCTATTTAATATCAGGTTCACTGTGTTTTTTTGGTTTTGGTCCTACAAATGCTTCTGGGGCAGGTCAGTACATCTCCTAGGCTACTACTTTGTTGTGCATTTGGAGCTTGCAAAATCCCAGGAGACCTCCATCGTTCAGTCCCTTCCCAGCCGAGACTCAAATGGCAGGAGTGCTAGAGAATATTATTGATAAACAATAGATGTCTGGTGGAGATGCTGATTATTTTCCTGGTACAAAAGGCTGCTGCATCCTATGTGATAATTCCCCTTTCTTTTTCCCCCTTGTTAGCTTTGTGTTTGGGTGATTTATTTGCAGGCTGGCAAGAGTCCACAGCCCTGCAGGAAATGGATGTCTGCTATTGTGTTGGGGGGGGCTATATAAACGTGTAATTTTCCCACTACATTAATTATAGACGTTTCTCCCTCGCTGGAGCAGCTCCATGTTTTCTCTGCCCTTTTGATTTGGAGACAGAACGTTCTCCCCCACACTTTCCAACCAGAGCTGTTGGGTATTTATAGGGAACCCCGATTCTGACATCCTCAGCTGAGGAAAATTAAAGAGCAGGTCATTCCCGTTTGCCAGCTTGACCTGGTCATGAACACTGCAGAGGGGAAACTCACTGGCTTTTTACCTGATGATAATAGCTCCAGAATAGCAGCACAGCCAGGTTTTCTCTGGCTCTTCCTCCTGCTGACACTTTCCCTCAAGAATAAAAGTGCTTTGCCCTAAAGAAAACAACCCTCTTGTTATGGAAAAGCAATTGTAGAGCAATTTACTTTGGAAGAGCTGTGCTACTTAATTCCTGACTCTTGGAGACAGACCTGGCTGAACTTGGAGCAAAGAAATGAAACCTAAGGCAAAAATTCAGGGTGGTTGTATAGGGTTTTGTTCAAGAAAAGGCTGGAGAGAGAGGTCACACTGAGATACACCATGCCAGCTGATCCACCATGCCATGGTCACACTGAGATCATGGTCACACTGAGATACACCATGCCATGGTCACACTGAGATACACCATGCCAGCTCTGCGCTTCTTTGGCTCTACCTTGTTGAGCAGGTCTGGTCACAAGGCCTTCAACCTGAATGGACTGGAAAAGTGTCACTTCTTGTTTATCTCTTATGAAGAAGTGACTAAAATGAGGAATTCCTCAGTGGAAAATCTGCTCTTGCAAAATACCCTGCTCTGGAGAAGGCATTTTAAAAAGGGGTTTTGTCAAAATCTGTTTGGCTGAAGCACACGTTTTGTCCCCTACGAGGCCACCACGGTGCTTCGTTGGATTCACAGCTTGTGCCTCCCATCCCTTTGGACCTCTTCTGAGGTTCCCAGGTGGGATGCTGTCCCATGCCATGCACCAGGCTTTGCTTTTGGGCCAGCAGTGGGTCCATGTGGCAGGTGTATGCCTGAAGGTCTACATGGGAAACCATCTGGCAAGGGAACCCAGATGCAGAGGGATACGGAGAAGCCATGCTATGGCTTCACAAGTCCTGCCAGACTCCACACCCTGAATTTTAGGGCTGGTAGGGGTTTTTTTTGTCCTTGGTGGGTGAGCTGGTGCATGGTTGCTGTTCATCTCCTGCATAACACATGGGGGCTGAGCTATGGTCTGTGTTTGCATGGTGCTCTGGAGAAGGTTTGCTGTAGCTGGTCGTTGTTTCAAGGGTTTATCGATCTCCTACAGCAGGTGAAATGTTCTCGTGTTGCTTGCACGCTGGACCTGTGCACTGAGATGCTTAGGAAACCCCCAACATGGTGAGTTTTGCCTTATGGTGTCTCTTGCTTGCTTCTGACCCAGGAAGTGTTAATGTCTCCTGAAGAAAAAACATCTTAGAAATCCAAATGCACGCAGGGCAGATTGGGATGAGGAGAAGCAAACATCTACCCATCTTATTTTAGAGGGTGTGCCTGCCAATGAGAAGGCTTGAGAATGACTCATGTTCTTCTCTTCTTGAGCTGTAACTCCTGGAGAAAAGAAACCTGGTCAAATTTGTACCAGAAGGTGCTGCCTCTGTGAGTGGACCCTCTAAGAGAGCAGCTCTATTGAGCATCCTGGTGATCTCTGCAGACACACCTGTCATCAAAGGGGGGGGTCAGATCATTTCCAGCAGGATGGATGTACCAGAATGTCCTTGTCACGTGGGTTCCCTACAGACTCCAAATGAAACACAAGCCCTGCTGTGATTTTTTATCAGTTTTTGCCTGCCAGAAATGGGCACGTTCATCACACAGGGTGTGCTGGCAAGTACAGAGCAGGTCGGGTTTATGACAAGCACACAAGCTCTGCTGGCGGTGACCATCCCTGGGTGTCCTACAGAGGCTTTGTAGAGCTGTTTCCACAAGCTGGAGATTAAAGCCAAAAGGAAGAGACTAAGGGAAGTTAAAGCAATGGGTGATGGCTCAGACTGACAATTGCTCTCCTGCTTTGACACCCGCACTGCCCCAGGAGGGCAGTGAAAATTTGCTTCCAGCTTCTTCTTCTGCTGGCACATGGATCTACACCAGAGGGGATGCAGAGAGCCACGCTGGAGGGGTCATCAGGCAGAGCCCAGCTGCTTTCAGCTAGCCAGCAGTAGGATGAGGGAGATGTGGTGGCTTGGGTGATGCTGTGCCATCTGTGTTGGGGAACCACAACTCATTGCTCTGTGAGAAATCCTGGATGGAGGATCATCATAGAATGGCTTGGGTTGGAAAAGACCTTAAAGATCATCATCTCAGTCACTCATCATATGACTGAGAAGGGAGAGGGCTGTGTGCACCAAGCCAGTCCATGGGAGTAGAAGGACACATGCCATAAGGTCAGAGAGGTCTGCAAGGACAGGGCACAAACTTGAACCAGCTTAGTGGCATGAGATCAAGAGGAAGGTGAGGATTTGTGATGGGTGGACATCCTGGGATGCAGCTTTCTGGGGTGAGCTGTGTCATCCCCTGTATGGAGGTATTGCCTGGATGTGCTGGTGACCTGGCCCTGCTGGGATGTACCTCCTTGGTCTCTTTGGGGCTGGGAGTGTGCTGCCACCAGGCTTTCTTCCAGGGGTCCTGTCCTGGTGTG
>NW_010325401.1:72205-78237 GCF_000700745.2 Antrostomus carolinensis | reverse complement strand
GATGTCCCCATGCCAGAGCCAGGAGCTGTACCTGAAGAGGCCCATGGCTCCATGGGAAGCTCGTGTTGGAACATCTTATTCCTGGACTTTCATGCTGGGAAGAGCAGCAGAGGTGAACTGACTGAACCCCCATTCCCTCTCCCCTGTGCTGCTGGGGGGAGAAGGTAGAGAAATCGGGAGCAAAGTGATTTGAGCCCGGGAAGAAGGGAGAGGTGGGGGAAGGTGTTGTAAGATGTGGTTGTTATGTCTCATTGCATTATTCAGATGAATGGCAATGAATTAAATTAATTTTTCTTCCCCAGGGTGAGTCTGTTTTGCCCGTGACCATCACTGGTGAGAGAGCCCTCCCTGTCCTTCATCCTAATCTGTGCCCCTTTGTTGTGATTCCCATTCCATCTCACCGGGTGAGGGGAGTGAGTGCAGGACTGCGTGGTCCCACTGTGGGTCAAACCACCACAGTCTACCATCAACAAACATATTTAGACAGTTATTTGGTTGGTAATATTCAGCACTCTTCACCTTCAAAGCTCTAAACAACACACTGTCATAGGCTACCAAGACATTACGGCTCACGACAATACCAGTTACCCACTTCCTCTCCTGCCAAATATTTCCTGTCAAACCCCTGCTTTGATGGTAAATCTGTGTTAAAAAGATACTACTGCATGCACCACACTAGTATTGACCAAACTCCCGCTCAGTGCTGCCCAGCAAAGCAGCAGTAATGCCTTTTCACTCTGCTTCCTGTTGCCAAGACTGGTGTGTGTGGCTGAGCTCGCAAGTCCATTGTACAGTGAATTAATCTTTTAACTTATTGCTATCATGCTGAAAATCTGATGACTATTTTACTTTCATTTTCTCCTAGCCAAGTATGTTAAAGTCAGGTTGTGACCTATCTCCCATGTACACACACACAAACTTCAGCTTTCCACATTTCGCTTCTTTCTAATGTGTCACTGTCAGCCTTAGTATTTTTAGACTTTTGATTCACTTCCTCTATCTCTTCAAATGTCACACACGCTACCTCAGAGCTGGGCAGCTACATCTGCATTTCCTCCTCTCCTCTTGTAATTAAAAAGGATGACAACAAACGGAGAGTTCTGTTTACTTTTTTACTTTACTTTGTTTCCACACAATTATTTCCCAATTCTCCCTTTATTACATGACTGATGTGCACCGTTCTAACTTGGTCTCATCCCATAGTTTTCTAATTGTTCTTCCCACTGTCCTATAAAATCCTGTTTGTTGCTAGAATAGTGTACAGTGATATTCACATGGGCTTCAAGAGTGTAAGAGAAATGCTTGCAAGCTTTTAAATAATCACACAAATCAATCAATGAATACTCTGGATAGGATTAATGTGATTAAACAGCCATCTCCGTTGTCTCCATATCCAAATCTAGTCACCCCGGACACTCTTTACTGTTAAAGGGGATCTAGTTGGTATGTTTTGTGGAGTCTAAGACATGATTCCTTTCATCCTGAAGTAGACACGTGGAACAGTCAGACTAATTACTGACTGAAAGTGTCAATTCCTCTCCTAGATGCCTATAAAAGGAGTGTAGCTGAGCTATAGGTTATAGATACCGAAGGTGGGGGATCCACTGCCCATCCACACGCTAACAGCACCACACAGCACTTGCTACAGCAGCTGAAGGGATTATGCAGAGGCTGAGACTGCACAGAAAGATTGTACCAAAGGGAGGTTTAAACGATCACAGGCTGCAATGGCAGTGCTGCCTACCTGTACCAGCTCACAAAGAAAGGACAATAAACAACAGGATTGAAAAGGGAAGAGAATGTGAAGTTGCAGTGTAAGGGGACAGATGGAAGTCAAGGGAAAAAGGACACAATTCCCTCCAGAATGTGGCACTAGAAATAACTCTTCCACTTAAAAATCACTCTGCATCCTGAAAAAAGCTCTTTAAGCTACTGGGAGTATTCTCCCATCACCCCTAGCAACTGATGCACATACTGACAACCCACATATGCTTTTATATGTTTTAAATCATCCAGGTGTCAGAGGTCTGCATCTGAGACCACTGTCATTTCAGTACTGGAGTGTCTTCCTGTTTGTTTTCCAGAGGAAAACTTTATTTATGAAAAAAGTAAATCACTAAAAGTTTGAAAGTTCTAGAATGAATTTTGTTTAATTCAGTAAGAGAAAAACAGTCCGTAAGTACTACAAACATCCAAGTTGTGTGTGTGGAAGAGGAAGGTGGGGTTTTTGTTTCATTTTTTACTTCTAACATGTTTATCATGTGTCACCCCCAGGACACATCACAGAAAAGGGCCCAATTCCTAGGGCTGAGAAGAAATTCTTCTAGCATTTGCCTTTCAAGTATGATTCAAGGAAAAATAGTGAGAAATTCCAAGTATGTTGTTTCTACCTCTGGACTATTACGTATATCTGAATTCCTTGTTCTGATCTAAAATGTTAGTATCTGTCCCTGAAGTATTTCTATAATGAGAAAATTTTCATTCACCACCACTTATTTTAAAAAACAGCTAATAAACCTTCAGGAGTTACACAATACCTGCATTCATTTCTTATGGGTTCATCTACCTATTTTACTAATTTGTCTAGGAAATTAGTTACTATCCACTGCTAATTAAATATTGTACCACAGTACCTTATAATGTGAAAATTTACTAAGTACATGTTCTCAAATTTTGTTTATAAAAAATCTTATGCTTACTTGTAAGGAACTGGATGATGCAATGCCTGTATTTGTTCCACATAAGCCCACCTTTCTATTATCATAGAATCACAGAATGGTCTGGGTTGGAAGGGACCTTAATGATCATCTAGTTCCAACCCCCCTGCCATCAGCAGGGACACCTTCCACTAGACCAGGCTGCTCAAAGCTTCATCCAACCTGGCCTTGAACCCAACCCTCCCCTCCAGGGAGAAGCATCCACTTCTCTGGGCAACCTGTTGCAGTGTCTCACCACCCTCACAGGAAAGAATTTCTTCCTAATATCTCATCTAAATCTACTCTATTCCAGTTTAGAGCCGCTACCCCTTGTTCTATCACTACCTGCCTTTGTAAAAAGTCCCTCCCCAGCCTTCCTGTAGCCCCTTCAGGTACTGGAAGGCCGCTATAAGATCTTCCCGGAGCCTACTCTTCTCCAGGCTGAACAGCTCCAACTCTCTCAGCCTGTCATCATAGAAGAGGAGCTCCAGTCATCAGATCGACTTGACTAAATAGTACAAGAGTTAATATGCTGTTGACCACTGTACTGAAGTTGATGGCACTGCTACAAAACAATTTATTATTTTAAATTCTTAGAGAAAAGCATTGAATGTTTGTACATTTTAGAGGAAATGAAGTCCATGGCCAGTTCTTAGCCAGAACTTTGCAAACCAGCTGAAAGCCATGGGTAAAATATCACCAGAATTTAGTTTCAAAATGTCTTCAACTTGTCTCAGCCTCTCTTTAGTTTTAGATGAACCAGACAACAGTTTTATTCATACTTAAGCTTCACTGTAAATAGCCATCTAAAGATATCAGCAAAATACTTAGATACAAAGAGTAATGAGCTGTGACCTTCTAAACAGATAAACGGTAATTAGAAGGAAACACGAAACATCTCCCAGTTCAAATGGTAAATTTAAGAGGTTCAAATGTAATAGCTGCTTTTATATCCTACATCCTCTTTTGCCTCATTTAAAAGACATTCTTCTTAACCTGTTCCTTGAAACTGGTAGCAGTACTGCTTCTGCACAGTAACATGAAATGACAGTAAGGATCTTCCATGACAAAGAGTGAGCGCTCTAACCAATGTGTTTGTAGACTTACCAAATTTTGCAGTTAAAATAGAAAACAACAGGACATTCCATTAAAGATTTTAAAACTATACTCATTACACATGCAAAAGCATACATTAAAGCTGTTTTTGTAGTCACAGAGGAACATTCTTCTCACACTGTGAATTCCTACAGACAAGAAAAGCCTGTATCATAATCAGCAGCATTTACAAAAACTCGCCAGGAAGTCAGGAGGACACATACCTTAAACCCCAGAAGAGGCGGTCGAGAGCAGCTTGTTACAAACTTGAGTAGTTTGCGTTTCTCTTCATCAGTGAAGCTTTCTACAACTCTCCAGAATATTTTAATTACAGGATGGTCTGCTGTGTAGCCACCTATAATGAGATTTAAATGATTTATAGGCAGAATAGTTTTATGTAAGAAATAAATTCTTCAGAAAATCTAATATCAATCTTTAAAAGCTTGGGGAAAATGTAACCAGCAGGCTTACGCTGCTGACTTCCAGTATCTATGCAGTAGCATTGCATTTTCAGTTTCTCATTCGTTGCTTACATATGGCTACTATTTCCCTTCCCTCAGCTTCTTAACTGCAGTTTTCTTCACTGAATCCTATTTGTTTATTTTAAATAATTTTATTTAGTTTAGCATTTACCTAGCAACTTTGGAGTACTGTACTTTATTCCAAAAGTGTGCAAAATCTGCAAGACTCAGGATGTTATTTAATGAATCAACTTACCTTGAGGTAAGTGACTATATCATCAGTCCACATCTGAGCTACTTTTTCATTACATTCATGATAAATGCAGGGAAAAGATACCTTGCATTTCTCACAAGGAAAAAATATGAGCACTCTCTTCAAGTTGTCTGAGAAATGTTAAGTATCTGAATGCAGTGGTAAAACAACTACACCAAAGTCACTTACAGACTTATTTTAAGGGCAACCAGACACAACCACTGACTAACATCCATTTAGAAAAAGAATTACATGTCCTCTAATTATCCGGCTATAAACTTGTATTTAAATGCGCAAATAAAATAACTGCATGCCTATATTTCCCAGCATTTATAAAATTAGGTTGCAGTCTTATCCAATTTTCTGAAATTCAGGCCCATCTGAAGAGTCTGGCCAAAGTTAACAACCAAAGTTAACAAGAATGACCCTGCAACTTTTTTTAAAAAAGCTAGGAGAAAAAGCACGTTTATTTACTCCTGAGTCAGTCATAATACATTTTTTTATTTAACTAAAATATACTTACCAGAATAGTTTGTGAAAGATTTAAGGTCATCCAAACTAATAGGAACCTGGGCACCAGAAATCAGAACCTAATAATGAAGGGAATCAGACTGTTACATTACAGGCAAAAATTAGCATTTATTTCTGTTTAAAGCAATTGTTTTCTGCAGTTTTAAGCAGAAGTACCTGTATCTCCTGTTGATCAAACATTCGAAGCCATTCAAGATTCACAACGTTGGCCAGTCCCTGACGGAAAGCAAGGCAATGCTGTCGGATTTGTTTGTTTAGCCTGTAGTCTGCCACCAGATGGATGTATGCGATTCGGTTAGCGCTGGTAACAGGAATATCTTTTCCACCTGGTTTCAGCTCAACCACCTATAGACATAAGAATTTTCATCATCTCGGTAAACTTAAATTCTGTGTGCTGTAACTGTGAAATTGAATTGCAAAATATTCTAGAAAGTGATGTATATATTTGAAGTTCACTAGAATATACTCAAGAATATTCACCTCAAAATATGATAAGATTACAACAAGTTATAAAAGTAGTGTTTTTTCTGTTTACTTATAAGAACACATTCTATGGCACCCAGTTTTTAGACCCAGACCTCCAGCTGCTAATGCAGTGGACCACATGGCCCCATGGTTTACTACCAGAAAGCGGATTCAGCAAAGTCAGAGCTTTTTTACAGGAGACAGTGCATAATACTAACTTCACCACAGCCAGTCAGACAGAAACTGAGGTGAAAATCTTCCCCCCTGGCAAGCTCTCCCCAAGCCTCCGTGATGCTACTAAGTGCCCTGGAAGAGGAGCAGCCTTGTATAGGCACAGAGCTCACACAGAGCACTCCCCTTCCAGTTGGATTAGGAAAGCTCTGCCTGATGGGCTAGGCTTTTCTATGTTTGGTGATTGTGAATTCTGCAGAATCACATTATGGTAAAAGCAATGTTTGCAGAGTCAAAATTAAGATTCTGATACAAGTGTCATTTACAGAACGATAAGCATTCACAATTAATGCTGTTGAA
>NW_010325401.1:0-72193 GCF_000700745.2 Antrostomus carolinensis | reverse complement strand
TGCTGAAAATCCAAGTTATACATGCTTACTACTTTCAAAAAACATAAGAAAAACAAAATCAAGCCTTCACCTACTGTGAAGCTTAACTTTTGTCCTTCAAGTACACCAAGATACCTCAGCGTGGAAGTATTTTTAATGAAAAACCCCAAAACTAAAGATATTGTAATTGCATTAAGATATAAACCAGACTCAATGGTAGTAGTTATTAAAACACTGAAGACCTTTACATAATCTACTCTTCACTACATGAGGTTACTTTCTTTGAGTAGCAGCCCAATTGGAAGAGATTAGTAGAGTACTAACAGGAGGATTAAAAAAAATGAAAAGCTGAGATACTGTCACCTTCTGAACCCTTCCAAAAAAGGTTTTTCTACACTCTAGAGTCAGTAATTTATTTATTTATTTTTAAACAACAGTGCATTTCAGTCTGTGGTAACAAACAATCACATCTTTAGACCACAGAGAATTAAACATCTGATTAGCTTCTTTTGAAACATGCTACCCAATAATGTGAACTGTTCTACTACTAAGCAAAATGGCAAGATTAAAAATTCACAGTGCTTTTTAGCATTCAGATTTTTACTTGATTCATAGCTTTTTAAGGCCAAAAGAGAACATTAAGATCTGTGAATCTGACCTCCCAGATAACACAGGCCAGAGGATTCTGTCTAGAAATTCCTGTATTTAACTCAATAAATCCATAGACAAGTTAAAGCACATTTTTTAGAGAGACAGGCAATCCTGGTGTAAAGACTCCATGTGATGGAGTATTTACCACTTTCCTTGACAAGCTAGAACAACCTGAATTACAATAGGTGTTAAAAATAAGTCTTACTTCCCACCTTAATCCTTCAGCTGCAAGCTTCTTGCTTTTGTCATACCTGCAGTAAAAAAACTCATCAATACTCCACCATGTCTGTGTGCAGATAGTACTGACTATGCTTAAATCCTACTCCCTGAAGAATTAAATAAAATGAAGTTAGGATTTTAGCTGACTCTGTTTTACACCCTGCACACATCAGCTTGCTAAGCGAGTCCCCTTCAACAAGACCCATGGACACAAGAGGCAGGACAGCTCTCCCTGCCACCCACCCCTTGCAGAGCCTGGCACGCGATGCAGCCGGCCACTCCGGGGGGCACAGGCCAGTGCCTGGTGCCACTGCCTGGCCCGAGGGTGAGGATAATTTTACTGATCAAGTCCCCAAGAAGTATTAGTAGAAGTATGGGACATGTTCCATACCACAGTGGAAACATCTGATGAGAAGGGACCCCTGCGCTGCTAAGCTTTCTCCTCTGCTACTGCAGGCAACAACACAGTCTAGAAACGTGCTGTGTTTCACTATGGTAGTTTTACTGCTGTCACTGGAAAGTTAGTCAATAATTGGATTAGTCTAATGATGAGAAACATTCTGATTTCCACTTGGAGTCCAACAGATAAAGTTTGTTTATACCCCCTGTTCTTATTTCAGTATTGTCCTACAGCTTAACCAGCTCTGTCCTTATTCCTCAATTATATCCATGATACATTATTTATGGGCAGCAACCTCATTAATCTTGGCAGAGACTTTTTCACTGAACTAAAGTATGTCAGATTTCTTCAATTTCCTCATATAAAATACACTTTTACAAGGCCTAACAAGAACAGAAAGCTTTCTCTTTATTATTTCAATTCCTGTCTGCTTCAGTGTTACAGGATCAGAGCTACCAATGATGTTCCACATGAACAGATCACTGTTGAGACCTCAGCACGCTGATACTTCGCTATCTGCTCACTTACAAATCTTCTCTGTTTGTTTTGCAGAACTGCATAATTACTTGTTCTTTTGTCACTACTCCACCAAATACAATTCCTCTCTTAGAGGTATAGGCCATATTAAAGCATATTTGTATCACCTAACCCATCAAGCTCCACAGTAACACCGACAATAAATTAACTAATAGTTATGATTCCATTTGCACACAGTAATTTCTTTGAGCTCAGTATTTACACAAAAAGATGCTCGAGCTGACTTTCTTCCTAGAACAGCAAAAGGGAACTACTGGCAGGGTGTTCTCGAAAACTGCTGTGTTTTAAGATTCATCCCAGCACTAGGTGAAGGAAAACATCTACTTATCCCTGAAGGTCAGCAAGTAAGAGATCAGGACACGGATTAATTTATGCTTATGTGTGCATTATAATAGTATTGTCTCCACAGTGGTCTAAGGATGCCAGGAAAGCTGTATTCATTGTAAAATAAAAGCTGTTCTCTCTCTATAATGTTCTTCCTGCAAATCAGTGGAAAGAAGTGTTACTCTTTCTGACCACTATTTTTAGAAAACAGGAACCATTAAAAAAAAATCCTGCTTTTGCTTTCATTTTTACATTTTTAAGTAGCAAACCTTGATTTCTAATCCAGCAACACTTCTGTAGCTCCCCTTCCTCCCCACAACCCCGCATGGTCACAACTAAGACTACAGCATTCAGTTAACCAAATTTCCTGGGGTTTTCCTACGAGTTTGTCAGTGTGAGACTAACTCTACCACCGTTTTGTCAAAGTATCATCACAGACTGAAACAAAAGGGCTAATGTAGCAGGAATAATAAATATATTATGCCATAAAGGCTAAGAAGGATGTAAAACAGAAGACAGAAAGTGGTAACACTTCGTCTGGCAGTAAAACTATAGTAAACATAGCTGCAGTTCACTTTTTACTCATTTGTTGTTTTCATGGTGTTTTAAAGGGACTATTGCAGAATCCCCAATAATTCTAAATGTCAGGAGTGATTGCCAAAGAGTTCTTTTTCAAAACGGCCACAACACAATTTGTAAAACCTAAAAAAAGATTTATCAGCTGGCATTTTTATTTTTATCCACCCAATTTTCACCACTAGATGGTGCAAGATAATAACACAGGCTACACAGGATGGGCGAGAAAACTTCCCAAGCCGTGCAGACTTGTGTCATCACCTTATCTTCTATTTCATAGACCTAAGTTTAAAAAAGAAAAAAAGCCAATATTTTGACTTAGTTGATTATCAAAATCACATATTTTAAAAGCAATCAAATGGTACATATTATTTGGATAAGTATTCAGATCATTCAGACAATACCACAGATAACTGAATTCAATTCCATGCTCACGAAGTATGTCTTCAAAAATGAAGGAAAAATATCAAAATGGGATATAAAAGTATCATATTTTTTAAAAATTGCAAGAAAAGATGTTTTGCATTTTTTAGAAATGTGGGCAGAAGTACTGCATTAGGCCTCTGACTGAAGGTTAGATACATCTGGAACTATGGCTGCATGTACTTCTTCAGCACTTGGAGTTTTCTTGGCTATAAGTTCAATTATATGTTTCTGCAAGTGCATACTAAAAAATATGCTCAACTTACATTTATATTCTTATTTTTAAAAAATCATCACAGCTTGTAAAAAAAAAGTAAACCTCTATGTATGGTGGCAGTTCAAGCAAATGGTTCAGATGATCATTTTAAGTCATTATATCTACTATTCTGAACATGAGTATAATACTGAAAGAAATACACAGCAAAAAAAACCAGAGAAAGTTAATCACATAATATTGGTCAAGCAGAATTCAAGGGATTTATCTTCTAGCTTACTGATAATAATCTGTCACACAAGTCACTTTTTAATGTGATTACGGGCAAACAACAGCAAGTCTCTGTTGTCAGACACACAATGTTAGCTGCTGCTCGCACAGATCTGGCAGTGTCAGCTCCTCCTAGGATAATGGGAAAAAAAGCAAATACTTAAAAGAGTGAAGTGGGAAATATTTTAGGAAAGATTAAGGGACCTGTCACCTAGGTATTCTATTTTTGTGTCCGAAGACTTAAGCCATATATCCAGTGCAATTTCAAAAAGCGCTCTTACAAAGTCAAGAACTCCTACAAACATGTTTTTAGGACAGACGAAAATATTTTATCCTTTCTTTTCGTCTCTGATCACTTTTGTTCACATAACCCCTCAAAGTTTTTCCCTATTCTGAAAATAAGTAGAGGAAGGTTTTCTTTCTTTCCTTGTCATCTGCCTTCCAGATGTTCAGGCAGGAGTTCCAGGTAGCAGATTGCATCTGAATGCCTAAGAATGCATTTGCCGTAAGGGTTATAAATCTGCTTGAGAAGAATCAGCCTCAACTTAAAATATTTTGCTTCAGAAAAACCTCCAAAATCATTCATCTAAGACACTGTATCCTAGTAAAGAAGTTGCCAAGACAGAAACTTCCAGAATTATTTTTAAGGCTTCAAAATTTTCTCTCAAGGAAATTTAAAGACAAAAAGACTTTCCTTCAGTGAGTCACCGTATTTTCAGTAACAGAAATGGCATTTCCATCTGTTTAAAAGAGACAAAGAAGGTTTCCTGACATCAGCTTCTATACTATATGGATTTCACAGAAACTGATGCCTTGCATATTAAAGTGTTGGTCTATGGATTTCTGTTTCCACCCTTTATTTATGGAGCCTTCTAATAATATTCAACTGTTCCAATCCATGTACTCTTAAGAATCAGTATTTGAGAAGACTCTGTGAAGGACAGAATCTAACATTTTTGAAAAAGAATGTGTATTTGGACTTTCCTCTCCTCCCTTGGGCAGCCACAAAACTCAACTCCCTCAAAAAAAAAAATAAAAGAGACAGGAATAGGTCTGAAAAGAAGATATATATTTTTGAATTTGTTAACCTTACACTTATTATAAGAATTTTATAACCATTTTATCAGAATCTAATCTCCAAGATAAAAGGAAAAATAAAATCAATATACATAGCTACTTGAAGGTACCTGTAACTCACAGGCTGACATTCTTTTGAGACTTTTTCACTGGCCACCATTTTATGCAGCAGATCCAACGGTTGAAATCTAGGCTGGTATCACTGCATTAGATAGTTCTTTATCAAAAGCTAAAGCTATCTGGGGTTGGAAGATAAGGTTGATGGCATAGCTCCCCTAATTAGCAGGTCTAATGTGCAAATTATTAAGTACCTTTTTCAACTTCTGGTGAATGCACTTTGACAATAGTTTAATGGGATCTAAAAGCACATTACAGGATTGGAATCAATACACTGAAAATAGAATTTCTACCTTCTACTACTGACAGAGGCAATAGAGCCCCTTTTGAATGTGTCTTTCATTGCAGATAACGCTTTTGTGCCACAATTGCTGGATGGACACTGTCATGAGGATAGCTATTTACAATGATAGATTTATGATGCATTTATTGGGCACTAATTTATTAGACGCTAAAGTGGTTGTTTAGCTGAAAACTAGAGATAATGCACATTCAACACAAGGAGTGCAAGTTAAGCTCTTTTCCCAAAGTGAATTAGCCTTACCTTGACACAATTAATTAGTACAATGGTTACACGAGTCAAATACCAGACAAAATGTATTTATCCATATGAAGTTTCCTAAGGTAATGAAATTAAATATAAAAAAGTAACTTGTTGCATTAAAACACAGAAGACAGTGACAAGACTCAATTAGTTCTGTTGAACTACACCAACATGCAGCATCATCAAACAACGGTCTAAGTGTTCTCTCTCCAAATACAAACATAGCAAGACAGCATCAGAATATTTAATTTAACTTTTTACAAGCTTTTTTTTGCAGTAAGTAGAGTTGGCAACATCTCTTAACTTAGATCTCCTTGTATGTTACTTCTGAGCTATTTCTCTTTTCTATGTCCTTCTACCCTAACTAGTAGGTTCTAATTTGCGTGGCTGATTTTTGAGGACAACACAGAGTAGCTACTTTTTAATTTTTAATTAGAGACTAAACTGCATTCATATTAGCTGTGATCAACAAGACTATTAATTTAAGCACAATTAATTGAATGGCTTTAGAATACAAACAGACTTTTTTTTTTCCTCCAGAAAATCCTAGGTTATATTGGAAACTGCTACCTTTTGTGCTTTGCAACCTAGTAAGCAAATACAGTGATACTACAGAACTCAGCTCGGTATCAGTATTGCACAGTATTGTACAAGGGAGAAGGCACTCTAAGAACATGTTTGCTGATACACCTGTATCACATGCCTTCATTTCAAGTTTTTGAGTGTTTTTCTAAAGACAGTGCAGGTCAAAAGTTTTCATATAGGCAGGGTAACCAAGGGGAAAAAATAACACATGGCATATTTTTAGTATCAGGCAATTGTTGACTCTCCCCTCCAGTATGATTCAGGAACCCCAAATCTGAGGATACTATTTTAAAATTGTAAAGCAATCCAGGTTTTAGGATCTTCCAAAATGACAGGAAATGGATGACAGAAGAGTAAATACAAAGTACAAGCCTGATGCTGTTAAAACAGAGGTCCTGGACATCAAACTTGCTATGGTTTAAGCAGCAATAGAGAACTCAGTCTAACAATTTCCAGGACTAGCTGCTGCATCGCAGTGGTGCCGTTGCTTCTGTGAGATGTGCATGGTCACAGGCTTCCCTGACCAACAGGCAAACCCAAGAGAACCACTTGCCCTCTTCTATGCTCCGTTTCTTCCACTACAAACAAGACTGAATTCCGATGCTGCTGCATGTCACAATGTGGTCAGGTTTACTTTTTTGACCCAATTATTAATTAAATACCATAACTGAGTATAAGTAGGTCATAAATAGTACACGATTTTAAATCCCCTAAAATGAAAGAAGAAGCATGACAAAAGATTTTCACTAAGGAGGTTAACTGCATTAGCACATAAAGGCACACTTTTCAAGCTCTAGTGACATTTCTTTTCTCCTATGAGCATAAGTGAACTTTAGTACTCACAACAAAGCAAATAAAAGCCATAATCAAATTATATAGTACAACTGCATTAAAAACTCATACTTAAGGACCTATCAGGCCCTAACTAACTGCTTTTAGGAAGCAAAGAACACCCATTTCTTCCCTCTGACTCACCTGCTCAGCCCCTCAAAAAAAAAAAAGTCTAACAACAGGCCCCCTCTACTTTGAAAATTACAGTTAAAGGAGACAACGCTTATCTCACAATAAAAGGTCATTATTATTCAAAACCCTTCTGATTTCTAACTCTGACTTCAAACCCAAGTAAGACTTCTACAGTTTCATCTAACTTTTGCAATTATTTGAAGTGCAAAGAAACAACATAAAATATTTTGTTCAAGAAATTATCTTCGGCAATAGGACTACTCATGTGTGACTGTGAGAAAATAATCATTATAGTTTACTACTTAAAGACCAGACCCTTAAGTCATCATCAAAAGTTTTTTTAAGTACACAATTAATAATTGTCCACTTCAAATACCGAATTCCTATGACGCCTCACAACACACAGCACCTTTAACAGTTGTTTCCTATCACATTTAAATTTAAAAATGCATTAGTAGGGGTAGTAATGATTCATCAGTCATAAATAAAACAAAACAAAACAAAAAAAGCAAAAGCATTCTTACCTGTGCTTCCCCAAGGTCGTTATTTACCACGGTGAAGTTTAGCCCAAGTTCTTCCACATCCCCTTCATAGCTCTTGAGAAAAAGCAAATTTTTGTACATTTCTGGATCTAATGAAGCTAAATGATGAATATCAACATCCGCGCTTGTCCCCAGTAATTTTGAGAGGAAAAAACTAGCAAATGGCAGCTCCACCAGCATATTTTCATAAAGAGCCTGAAAAACAAAGCAATTAAAAGCACATTAGATTTTACTGTTGTATATGCAGGAATTCCGAAGGCTGCTGCCTATATACCAACTTTTTGGTAATTCCTTCTTAATTTGGTGCCTGAATAGGATCTTCTGGTATGGTACCAGCCCACATATTGCATGAATTCATCTGAAGTTTGAATACCAAGCTCCTAAATTTTACAAATTAATTATGTGGTGATTTAAAAGGTAAGGTCACTGCTTATCTGTCATTAATCCTCTTGTCCGAAGTATGATAGCGAACAGCAAGTGTATCAGTTGCATAAATTGGCAAGAAAAGCAAAGTTTGCTAAAGGACAATGTAACTATCAAGAATGTCTTCCAAAAAAAGTTAGCATCATCACAAGCAGTATTTCTCCATTCATATCAATTGCTACATGTAAAATACCTGTGTAAAACCAGTACACTTTAAACTAATCCAAATAAACTCTCTCTCCTGCATGTTACACAGATTCATTACTACATATTTTTGGTGAATTCTCCTGCTTAATGGCATCATCAAACCATCCTAACTTGCAAGTCGAGAGCTTACCAGTTATGACTGTACGTCCAATCACAATACATCCAATCCTTCCTATGCCTGACAATTTGTCAAAAGATCACTGAATCAAAAATGAGTCTGACCTGAATATGCAGCACTCATGAAAAATACATTTTTACTGTAAACTGCAGGTTTCCTCAAGAATTTTCAAAAACACACAAAACTAGCAATGCCACTCACAGTTGATCTACTGCATGACCACATTTTGATATAATGCAAAGCAACTTTGCACATTTTTCATACAGTAACAACTTCTTGTCGATTGGAAGAAAAAGGTATTTATGGTAGCTCTCAAAAGAAGGAGAGATGGAAACTTCAGAGCTAGAAACAGAAAGCATGACATTATTTAGAGAAAGCCTATATGAATAAAGGAATAATATAAGACCGTTGCCTTTAAAAAAACATCCCTGAAACCTGCTGTCTGTGCACAGCCTTTCCCATTATCCAGTTTGTTTGCCACGTCAGCATCTCCAACAATGACAACCACATCTCTACAGCATCATTAATATCACTGCCAGGCTGATCAGAAAAGGTACCATCAACATAACATCATTGTTTGCTCTCTTTTTACTCTTCAAGAGTAGTGCTTTGGCATTCCTTAATTCCTCCATAACCTGCAGCAAACTTAGAAAAGTAAGCACAATGAGCAAAAAAAATGAAAAAAAAAGAAGAAGAAATGTAGCTGTAATCACTCAATGATATTCCAACAAAGACGTTAAGAAAAATATACACAATTCCTTAAACTTTTCAAAGAACATTTCTATGAGGTGAGTTAGACCTTGCAGAAAGAATTGAGAATAACGAGTTCAAAGCCAAAGGGTGCATTATATTTAGAGCTATATGATTTATTCAAGGTGCAGAAGTCGAAATCCTCATTTGTATAGTTGACTTTAAAAGCAAACTAGAGGGATAAATCATTAATTTGCAATGTATAAGGTCAGTGTTTGCTGTTCCTGCATTAGTAACAATAAAGCCATTGTAATTCCTTAAATATATCAAAGCTACCCGAATTTAAAATGGAATTCCATCTATGACTCATAAAATGTAAATGTAGAGGTGTAATTTTTTACACAAGGCAGGTTTAAGCCTTTAGAGCATTTAATATACAAGGACTAATAAATGATAGCACTAAAAACTATGATCACATCAGCTAAATGGATTATAAATTAAATTTCCATAATGTATGCAACTGAAATACAAATGTAGACATAAATCAAGGTATTTTCTAAACACAGGTTAATTACACAAATTCAAAACCTGTCTATTTTTTATGCAAAATAATCCACTTAGCATTTTTCAAACTGGTCTTAAGTCTTAGCCACTTGCAACACTTGATCCTAGAAGCCTATCAATAATTCCTTGTCAGGAAAAAACAGCAATAGGTATATTGAAGAAACTTGTATGTTATTTTTCAAGTGTCTGTCTTTTATGAGTGTTTATTGCTAGAAATTGTGCCAAAATGATTTGAAATAAAAAGGATTAATTATAGTAGAAGCTTTTTAATATAAGTGAGTGCAGCTGCAATGCAATTAATGCAAATTGTGACACTATCAGGAAAATAAATGTGAACAACATCACTGGCTATTTCTGTTTGCTGCCAAATAACTTCAGTAATTTACTACATTAAGAATCAATAAAAAAATAATGCATTTCAAATGCATCACTATTAATCTTCAGGTAGTTCCAAAGTGAACATTTATAACTTCATCTAAAAACTATATAAAGCATTTTTAAATAAACTAAATTGTGCAACTTGAGAATAACTTTAATTACTCCTTCTTCTCTTAGCTAAGTGATTGCACTATTAAAAACAAAGTATTTTTGGAAACAAGACAAACAGTAGTGTTTTAATTAGTTTGAAAGTCAAGCTATCCTAATAAAGTTTAATAAAAAATGCACTAAAACTCTAGTTTATGGTAAACACAATAAACTTTTTTTTTTCCCCAAAGAGGTAAATTACACCATTGCAGCTCCAGCATGGTGCAGAGGTGCTGAGAAAAGTTGTGTACAACCAAATATGACTAAATAAACTGAAATTTTATTTTTCAGCTTCAATCTAACTTCCCTGTTTCTCAGTCAGCATAAAATGATCAAACTACATGTTGCTGCCAAAAGATGAGATTCCACCCATTCCTGTCAGGGCAATGAAATTAATCAGTTTGCTCATTCAACTGGGTCTGTTTGCAAGTAGAGTACTTGTATAGTAGAGGTTACATGAGCATTACAACACACTGAATAAGGGTCAAAACATTCAGACTACTTGTGTTGTGCTTTGTTTGGGGTGTTTGGTTTGAGGGGTGGGTGTTGGTGGACACAGCAACAGACACTGTCTGAAGCTGAGCTTTCTTTCAAATCAGACTCAGATCCAGCTCACAACTACGGCTGAAACTGGGTACGAAGAGCAAGACCATTGTTTTCAACAAGAGCACAACCTTAGAGCAGCCAGTTGCCCACGGAAGTCCATCCTGACAGGTATTTTTCTTACTGCAGGTAATCTGATGGCCAAAAGGGGAGATTCACTCCTTCCCTCTTTCCTCTTCGTGAATTGTCTCGGGGAGCTAGAAGGTACCTGATTTTAAGCTTAGTTTTCTGCTCTTTGAACTCTCTGAACTGGCCTTCTACAACATCAACATAAAGGAGGCAGGAGCTCAGTATCGGTGACAGGCAAGGGAATGGTGACCACCGCTCACAGAGGTAACCGCCTGTCAGATTAATTAGCTGCAATACGAAGCTCCACCATTAGAATACACTCACGTATGTACTTTAATACAATACAGGTCATGCTCTCCTCACAGACACAGTCCTCTTTTTTCCTCCAGCAGCCTATGAGTAAGAATGCTGACAGAAGAAACTGGCTTGCTCTTGGAGGGAGGTGACAACTTCTGTTTGGCTATAAGCCAGAAGTTCCTGTTCATACACTGTTTCAAGAGATCAGAGCCAGCAAGCTTAACCAATATAGATTTTAAAAATAATTTATTCTCAAACTTCCAAGTATTCTCACCCATTGGCAACTTTCCTTTAACTCTTAGGGTCATTACCTATGGGACCAACATAATTCTATGATGAATTCTGAGAGTTCACATTCCCAACTTTACTATCTAACAAGCCCCTTAACTTGACTTCATTGTCTCTATCCTGCAGTCTCATAAACTGCAACTGACTTACATAAAGCAAAAAGTCCAGAGGAAGTAATGAAAGGAGCCACTGTCAGTCAAATATGACATTAGACTTCTGGTTTCTAATGTTTAGATGGAGGGTGTGGAAACCACCTTAACAGAGCCTACCTACTTCTGCCTCCTTGAAAGGCTGGGAGTATTACCATTCCACTTCCACAAAAGTGCAGCTGGTAGATGCAAGCTTGGGACAGAGGCTAGTCCGAAGCAGATACAGGGATGTCCACATCAAGGGCAATCACACAAGCACCATTATGCTCATAGGGTGACACATTCCCAGCAGCTAAACTGTTATGTCTGCTGAAGGGGCCAACCTGGATTTCTCAGCATTATTTCAAACTCATGCAGGTTAGGGATGCTCTTTAGGCAAAGTTATAACATCTCTACATAACCACTAAAATAACTTAAAAGCTTCTGAAACAACTAAACAAAACAAAGCAAACAAACAAATGTTTTCTGGAAAGCAGTGATTTTTGGTACTCTTCACTCCAGTGTTTTCCCAATTTTCTCAAGATGCCCTGCTAGCCTTTTTTTTGTTTTTTTTTAATAAATGGTGAAAATAAGTTTTTTCTGGTTAAAAGGCTGAGAATAATTATTTCACTATGGAAGAAGTAGTATTCAGTAAAAGGAACTTCATACATCTCCCTCTCCTTCTGTGTGTGTGTTGGGCTTGAGGGGCAATGACGCAGTTTTTTGGTAGTGGGGGAATGGCCACCTTGTCCCCCAACTCCAAGGTGGAGACTGCCCAGCCCAGGCTGGGCCAGTGAGCACTAGAGAAACGCCCCTGGGAATCCATATTGGTGAGAGGAAGGACTGTCCTGAAAAGAAGTAGGTGGGGGTGAACCTGGAGGAGAGGCCATTGACCTGAACACAAGATGACCATCAGCCTAAACAAAGGACAGACAGAGAGAGACAGACAGAGCGTGAGCTTCCTTGCCAGAGGAAGGAGGAAGAGGGGAAAGGACAGAAAACCTCGAGACATGCAGTTCAACCACATGGAGAAGACAAAGGAAGTCCCCTGCAGCCCATGGAGATTCAACAGTAGAGCAGAGACCCATGTGTAGGCCACAGAGGACTCCATGCTGGAGCAGAGAAGCTGAGACTGAGAGCAAGTGTGACTGGAATTGTGACCTTGAGAGTCACGTGCTGCCAGAGCAGGGGTGGACCCCCAGAGTGAGAAGCCGGGAGCTGAGCCTGAAGAGGTCTGTGACTCCATGGGAAGCTCGTGTTGGAACATCTTATTCCTGGACTTTCATGCTGGGAAGAGCAGCAGAGATGAACTGACTGCAACCCCCATTCCCTCTCCCCTGTGCCGCTGGGGGGAGAAGGTAGAGAAATCGGGAGCAAAGTGATTTGAGGCCAGGAAGAAGGGAGGGGTGGGGGAAGGTGTTGTAAGATGTGGTTGTTATGTCTCATTGCATTATTCCGATGAATAATGGCAACAAATTAAATTGTTTTTTCTTCCCCAGGGTGAGTCTGTTTTGCCCGTGACCATCACTGGTGAGAGAGCCCTCCCTGTCCTTCATCCTAATCTGTGCCCCTTTGTTGTGTCTCCCACCCCATCTCACCGGGTGGGTGGGAGGGAGTAGAGGACTGCGTGGTCCCACTGTGGGTCAAACCACCACAGTGTATGAAAGCCTGTAGAACACATCAGAATATTAAAACCAAGCAAAATAACAGAAAGCCTATTATGGTTAATAGGTTTTGCCTTCACAAACAAAGCACGCGTTCTGAAGTCTATTGTTTCTCTTTTAAAAATATTATTAGCTAGCTGCAATTACAATATAGTTCAACAATAATTGATTGCAACATGGATTAGCTACAAAAGCCCTTACTCAATTCAGTGACACAGATCACAACTTGGTCATCTAAAGTGAAAAATATTACGTTCTTATACTTAGGAATACACGAAAGCATTCATTAAGCACCTATGATGTGGGGAAACAAGGAATAGTTCTTTACAGCAAGCAACTTGCAGAACATAGACACGCAATTATTAGCTTTGCTATATTATAGAAGAAACATCTCAGCTGGAAGGACAGCTGTATGTAGCGCGTAGTAAGAAAGGAAGAAAAATGACAGTTCTCTGGGCAAGGAAGACTTTTTTCTTGTTTTCACCATAATGGGAATAATATCTGACTAGGACGATACTATCACATTATTTAAGCACTACATTGTCACATGAGGTACTGCTCAGCTATGACCCCAAGATTTAGGAAACTGCTCTTCAGACAGAAAAGACTGCGCCATGTTTTAAAACTGGTCAGAATTTAAGCTAGTCTGGTCACTTCAGACAAATCAGCTATATATAGTAGAGGGTACACGAGCACTACAACACGCTGAATAAAGTTCAAATTGTATAAACAAATTCACAGGTGAATCAACTAAACCTCCTTGACTGTGAGGCAGCTTTAGTGCCTTTGCTTACACTTTCAGGTCTACAATTAATTCTCTCACTTATTATTCCAACTATTCCAACTAAAATCTTTCTTAAGAAAAATAATTAATCAGTCATTGCTCCTACTTTCCATTAATCCTTTACAACCCAGAACTTGTTTTAAAATCTAAACAATGCTAAAGTCATACCCCTAGAAAGACACACAGCTTATGGGCTGAGGCAATAAATGACTGGGCTTAAATTCAGTTATTTCCCTAATCAGCCTCCAAGACCATAACCCTTTCTATTTCAATCATTTTGAACAGTTACTATTAAATAATACTTAGCACTTACAGAGTGCAATAGATCTTCAAATCTGTACAGAACCATTAATAAAAATGATAGAAAAATAGCAAAACCATTAGAACCTTCCTTCTACCTTATTATTTATATCTTAGAAATATCACACTCACAAAGCCTTTGGGGCCAGCAAAGCCTTTTCTACCCTAATGAAAAAGATAAAACTAAAAATATAAGTTACATTCAAATTAACATGTACTCATATTTCTGAAGCATTTTTAAAGCCAGCATTTAGCAATTTTAAGATAAAATAATTTCTTACAGATGAACTTAATAATGTGCTTTAGAGTGAGCAAAACCAAATTGATATTGTTCCTAACAAAAATATGACAGAATAAAACTAATTCTATCAGGTGTGTGCAACAATGCAATGTCTGTTACCTGGTAGCATTAAGCCACCGTTTCGTGGTTCTCCGAGCTCTACAACAGCAGAGACATCTAGATGCCTCCAGTAATGGAAAATCTGGTACATTATCTTCCTATATGACTGTGAAAATTCACAGCACACTTTTTGTTCAAATACTGGATGCCTCTTCTGTCTTTTAAAAGAGGAGGAGTCCAAAAATTCCACAGCTAGATGTCTGTAATTAGGTTGCTCAGAGAGCTTTATTAACACCCCTTATGGCAGTGCAAGTATCCTCAGATGTAAAAAATATTTTTTCAGGGAAAGAAAGTGTCTTTTATAAATCAGTTGTAGTTCTGATTTCCCGCCCACTGAGAATTTGAAGGTCAGTAAGTACAAGTTCATAGAAGTTCCAGAGAATTGGGGGTAGCAAGACAAAGATGCAAGGGGCCTGCCTGTCAAATGTGCTGCAGTCGGTGTAAGTACCTGAAATGGATTGCAGGTGTGTGATAAGCACAAAATGAATTCATGACTGGCTCATAAACACATTACCATAAATATGTAGGGATCCATTTCCAAGGACTCCATTGCAGCATATCAAATATAATGACCTTGAGTTAATTTTTAATTTAAAAAAAAATGAATGCTAGTATTTACAGTCTAAGAATGTAGGACATATTTAATTTTACTACAAGATTTTTTTATTACCACAATAGGGTGCTTCATAAATGTTGGTACTTGCAGAAAACCATCATTTCATCAGCTTGATACTTTCCTTCTGCTTCAAAAGGAACAGTTACCTACAGTTGTCTCTGTAACTTACACTATGTATGTGATATAAATTGCTATCAATGTCATTTGGGGGGGTTTGAGGGACAGGAGAGGGAAGGACCAGAAGTACCTGTGGATGCACTGGATAACGGATAGTTATCATTCACTACTGAAGTTCCAGTAAAGGCTTAATAGATTTTTCTTGTCTCAAATTTAAACATAATTTAGTAAGAACTGAAGATAAGAGGAAGACATCTCCTCTTTATTTAAGTGCTAATCTTCTGAAAAACTGAAACATTTACTACTATATATCTAACCTCTGGATATGCTTCTAAGATAAATCAGTATTTTAATAGCAGTGAAACCAGTCATTTTTGAAGACTAGTCAAACAGACTAAAGAATTTCAGTAAATATTCCAAACCTAATTGACTGAAATGGACATAGGTGTTCCCAACTGTGAAAAAAGATCAGGATACCATTACCACACACTCTAACTGTTTATTTATTCCCTGCCTAGGAACCTGATTTAGAGGCAATAAAATGCAATCAGTACACAAACCAGAAGCAGGAATCATCTGCTAATGGAGCTTTTAATTGAGGAGTGACCACTGACATGAGGTAATTCTTTCCATGCAGAACTCCTTGCAGAGACCTCTATGCACTTTATCACGGTAAACAATCACTAACATATGCATTAAAGAAAATTTAAATACATTATGACCCAATAAATATCACAATCCATCAATAAACACTTTTCCTTCCTAAAGATTTAGAGTCAAAATACCACATTTCAGTAGTCTTTTAGTGCTAGACATATATTTACAAGGTTAGTAGTAACGTAGCTATTTGTAATCAAAAGATAATTGGTTATGTTAAATGAACACAAAGGAATTGTCAAGCTGAATAACCATGTCAGAAAATAGATTCAGATTAGTTTACATCTACATTCATAAATCATTAAGTAACTTCCATAAGGTATCAATTTTACTCTCCTGTGATTGTGTTTCTGCACTGTAAATGTACAATTAAAAGAGCATGCCACTTTACATGGCAAACTCCTGGTTTGATTCCATTTCAGATGATTCAGGATCTTCTGAGACAAATGATCAGCTAACTTGCTTTTAAGCAAAATGCTGAGTCTACAAATCATGTGCAGGGTAAGTGAAATTAATAAAACAAAATGTTTATATAAATTACCACCTCTTTGTATCAGTATCACTAATTCCATACCTACCTTTCTAGGTACTAGTAGTTATCAACTGTAGATGTAGCACAAATCAATTAAGAGTGTACTGACTTAACAGGCCAAGTCAAAGTGGATCTTAATTAAATGGACAATAAGCAAAGAGAAAGGGTAGCCTAAAAATCAGAAGGAAAAAAAAAAGCCCTTCAACAGTCAGAGAAACACAGGAAGAGTAGCAGTTCAACGCTTGATGCCCCATCCTATCAGATATTCAAGTATACAAAACCCAGTTCTTCTCATTGTAGAGTCTTCTTGCTTTGTTTTCTCTCTCCAGGCTTTTGGCACAAAAAGGGCACACAAATATGTTACCAGAAACACCTGCTTGAATGTTTTAACTCTGTATGTGCAGCTTATTAATGATTTAAAAGTTTAGGATCTGATCCAGATCTTGCTGTGAAAAAACTCCCACTGATTCAATCCATTTTAGATAAGGCCTCAGGATGACTAAGAACTACTTTAGCTTTTCTGCAAAACAGATACTGCAGACACTGCTAAACTCAGAACTGCACCTTCCAGCCAGGAGTGACACCTCACACAACAAATGATCTATCACAGCTCTGTTCAAAGTTGCAAACTGGAACCACAAGGCACACTCTCTATGATACAGAAAAATAATCAATAATTAATGGTCCCATATTTACTACTAGGGTAATAAAATTTGTACTTGATCTACTATTACCCTTCTAATGTTTCATTTCACCAAAAGATATATTTTATAACTTATCTTCAATTACATATGTTTTAATAACATTTAGGTATGGGCACAGAACAGGTCAGTCAGTTATACCTTAAATGAGCATAGTAACCTATAAAAAGTCCTATGAAAATAAACAACTTAAACCTTCATCAATATAGTATCTACCAGGCCACACAAATTACTATCCTCCTATATAACATTAAATATTAATGATCAACACAAGAAACCCCAACACAAGAAAGACATGGACCAGTTAGAACAAGTCCAGAGAAGGGCCACCAGGATGATTCGAGGGCTGGAGCACCTCTCCTATGAGGACAGGCTGAGAGAGCTGGGGCTGTTCAGCCTGGAGAAGAGAAGGCTCCGGGGAGATCTTATAGCGGCCTTCCAGTACCTGAAGGGGGCCTACAAGAAAGCTGGGGAAGGACTTTTCATAAGGGCAGTTAATGACAAAACACGGGGGAATGGGCTTAAACTGAAAGAGGGTAGGTTTAGATTAGATATTAGGAAGAAGTTCTTCACTGTGAGGGTGGTGAGACACTGGAACAGGTTGCCCAAGGAAGTTGTGGATGCCCCCTCCCTGGAAGGGTTTAAGGCCAGGCTGGATGAGGCTTTGAGCAACCTGATCTAGTGTAAGGTGTCCCTGCTGATGGCAGGGGGATTGGAACTAGATGGTCTTTAAGGTCCCTTCCAATCCTAACCATTCTATAATTCTATGATCAAAGACTAAACATAGATTGTCTCATCTATTCATCATCAAAATAATGTTAAAATTTAAAATAAACACGTTATTTCTGCTCAGTCCTTGCTGCTTCTTCTATCGAAGTTCTTTATTTGGATCCACAAAGGAAGAGTCAGCTCAAAACAGAAACTTGAAATACCACAACTTGTTCTTTATACTGCCAACCATTTAAGACAAAAGCAAAACAAATGTAAAGCTTTTCAGAAATCTCCAGTGTCTTCCAAGGACTGCAGATCCTACTGCTTAGAAAAAGAGACTTAATATTGTATTTCAAAGACAGCAAATATGTTCTTCAGCAACATGAATCTGTGACCCACTAGGGCTCTTCAATATGCTGGATTAAGAGAAGAGAAATGGAGCTGGTGAAACTCAGTATAGCCAAAGATGCTGGGTGTATCAGACAAAAAATCCCTAGAGTCAGAAAGAGTCACTTTGTTAAAGGTGCAAAGATAATCACTGCAAAACATCATACATGCAAGAACTAGCAGGTTTATGTCAAAAAGGAAGAAGAGGAAATAATAAAAAACTATCATTCTAATCTTTCTATGGACTTCCTGTCATATTCTTAAAGTAAGGCTGATACTTCATGAAATTTAAGTAAATTACTGTAAAAATGATTTACTTGATGCTAAATAATCCCAAATGCAAAGAATGTTCTTTTCCACAACATCTGTCACATTAACATCATTTAATAAATGCAAATGTAAGCTGAAAACGGAGAAAGATATTACGGTGTATAAGACTGAGTTTAGGTCTGAACACGGTGAAGTTCAGAATTGTCTTTAAGGTCCCTTCCTGATCATTGTTTCGTTGTCACTGATCATTGTTTCATTGTCACTGATCATTGTTTCTGCTGAAACAGTGAAGTAGCATTTCCCTCTTTCCAGCTTTGCAACAGACCATTCAAGAAATCAGCACGGAGAAAATCCTCATTTAAGATTCTCAGTTGTTGCTTCCAAACTTCCTTTCTCTGGCTATGTTGCTTGAAGTTTTGGTACCCTGTCAAAATAGCAACTTTTGTGTTCTCCTGAGCCAAGCCAACTACATCGGCAAAGCTGCAGCGGGAAAGTCTGCACATGGAAAGGTTTTTAGTGCTGACAGAACAACTACCACACGTAGAAAGGAAGTTAAACCAAATCAGGTGTCTCTCCACAGCCCAATCCTAATTGTGATTGTCACCTACTGTGAGAGCAGAGGGGTTACAACATCCCATCCATGCTTCCAGGACACCACATGGGACAACAAGACTTCACTTTCCAGAGGGGACAACAAAGAGAATTTGGGGCTGGAACATCTCTGTCTGAACACCCGAACAGCCCAGGACACCCTCAGCTCTCAAGCAAAGCCTGGGGCTCTGAAAGTCACTGCTGTGCTTCCAGTGGGGGAAACCAAAAGGTTCAAGTTTCGAACCCTGCCAGCGTGGGACACTGCAACCCGAGGTGTGCGTGGTAAGCTGAGCTTTTACTTTTAAGGAAGAGAAAGGAAAATGCTTTAAAGACATCAATGCTAAAATAATATTTACATTGCAGAGTAAAGTCGCTGAAAGTTGAGAAGTGTAAACTTTGGAAGTGTTTGAGTAGCTGTTCTTTAAGCAAACTCATTTCAGCTTTTTTTTTTTTAAGAATGATTGCAGACAACATATGCAATTATATGATCACATGGTATTATTTCTACAAGATTTTTTGCTCATTCAGTGTTCAGTAGAAGTTCCACGGAGAGCCACGCAGTTTGTGTAGTATTTCCATTTCTTCACTAACTACAGAAAATTCACTCTAAATAGTAATTTATCAAGGGTTAAAATAATTTAAATTTTTAGATATACCATATTTAAAGGTAAGTTTTAAATTTCCAGATGTTTCTACTCCTGAACTGACCAATTAACACAAAAAATGTCAAGCTGTTAGAAACTTCCTGATGAGAAGAAAAACTGAATTAGGTGTAAATCTCTGGTACTGAAAGTTAAATGTATTTAAATACTAGCATGAAGTGGTTACCAAGATCAGAGACTTTCTATAAATTATTATATTTTAATGTATTTGTTTTCTGATAACATTGAAACTTCTTAGGTGAGAATTTTTGGTGGCAGCTCTTTACATAGTGGTTTCTACAAATAAGAAATTGCTGTGGATGCTTGATTGCTTCCTTTGCATTATATCTATTTTGTTTACAAAGGGGCTTTTAATAACCCACTGTTGCTCTCAAATAACCCTGTGCAAAGCATAAAATGGACACATTTCTGAAAACGGGTGAGTGAGTATTCAGTAACTTAACCAAGATCACAATACTGGCAGGTTTTGAATAGTATGGTCGTGCCTTATCTTTCTGTTTAATTCATCAAGTCTCTAAACACACTACTAAAAAGGTGTCTGTGCACCTGGGTAGGGGTAATTATTAAATAACACTGTCACTTCTTACCTTATGTAAACATACAGCAAATACAAAAACAATTTATGCTTTCAAAATGTTAAATAATAAATCCTCTGATTTTAAAAAGACAAAATCAAAACTATAATTGTAGCACTCTACCGGAGATAAAACATTTTGCAACTTTTATCTTTATATTTGAAATCAAATTACAGAAGGCAATGTGTTGCCTTGACAGAGGAAATTAAAAGATTTAAAATTGCAATCTTTTTCTGAGGAAAAACAAACAAAAAAAAAGCTTCAAACTTCCCCTCAACAGTTGAACTCTGCCCCATTCCTAGGTAAACACCAAACATTTCTGGAGTGAAGATAACTTCCTCACAATACCACAGCAGTATTTTTTTCACCACTCCAAAAATCTATAGATGCAGAAAGAAAATGAAGCCTTGGATATGTAACATAGGTCATAATTACTAACTTTATTGTATTAGTACCGAATCCATCCTCCATTAAGAGCAGGAACATCCTTCAAAGATTATTTTATCGAAATGGCTCATTTGAAATTTTCATTATTTAACAAGTTTGGATACTGCAATAACTAGGATGCACTCACAGAGAATTTGCCTACAAAATGGCAGTTCAATCTAAATCAGTTGACAGGCTACTCTAAGGAACAGCACTCTGTTTCAACAACTCAACTTTGCCAACAACATCCTCTTAAGCTGCTTCGAGCTACACTAAAAGGATATCCAACCGCATGTTAAATTTCACTGTAAGTCAGCAGATTTTAGCCTCCAAAATAATTCAGGCAGTTAAATGAGATTTTTACATCTGAAATACATCCGGGTTTAGATAGCTGAGTAGCAATCAATACATTTTTTTCTGAAACTGAATTTGTATTTCAAACTTTGTTTCACAATTATTAGCTTTACAAAAATTATTTCAAGGGCTCAGGAGGAAATAGTCTTAGCAATAAACCTGACCATAAAATAAAACTGAATTTAATGAATGTTTGTAACAGTTTCTTTTTTTTTTTCTTTTTTTCCCCCACATCTTCATTTTTCATCTAGCTCAGCAGATGTGTATTAGTCTCTCAATGTTCACAAAACAAAAATACCAAGCGCTAAAAAAAACTCGAGAAAGATGCAAAGTGGATGAAACACCAAGCAGAGTAAGTGAAAGTTAATTGCATATGGCTTTTAAGTACGGTAAATGCTCATGGCAAATATTAAATGCTAGCAAGGATTGTACAACTCATGCAATTAGAAACTGTTTGTTTCTGAAAATATTAATTTCATGTATTACAAATGATGAAAATGTAACAGCAGTCAAATTCCAGAAGGCTCCGGGTTAAAAATCACCATAAACAAAGTAGTTATATTGGCTTCAATCAACTGAACTTCAAGCAAGAGGATAAACACAGAAGCAAACATATGCATAATTTGCTCAACAGGCAGTCAGGGTATCTCAAATTCTGTGTCCTTCTTATGTGTTAACTTATTAAAATAAACCAGAAATTTGGGTGATCTGTGGAATTAATGTTCAGATTCAACATATGAAAGTTATATTTCCTTAACTCTAGAAAAATCATCATTTTTCCCCCACCTACTTGTAGCTAAAAAGAAAAACTCATTACTAATAATTTCAGTACTGCTACAGCTTTATATTACACAATACTTTTTTTACCTTTCCAAGCATTCTTCCAAGAAAGTAGTAATGTCGGGCATAAGAGTCTCCAACAAGCATCTGTGCAGCAGGGTTGGGGTAAAGAAGTCCCTCATTGGTGGTCTTAAAAAATCCCTGATTAGGGTTAAATCCTGATTTAAGTAGCTCATTCAGAAATTCTCTGAAAATTCCACCACCATCAATACCAGCTTCATCAAGACCATGTGCATTAAGTAAGTGAACACGAATGCGCTTTTTTAGGTCAGGTTCTGCAGAGAGAGGAGAGAGACAAACTCAAATACAACTATCAGCTTGAATTTTGTTTGGATAAAAGCACATGTAACTACACATACAAACATACCGACGCTAACTTTATATATAAAATTGAACTAGGACATAGTACTGTAGCAAAAATCTATCAGTGGCTTGAATTGTGGAATATTCAGTATGTGAAAGTCACTTTGCACAAAGGGTCTTGCTTTAAGAGTCATGAAAAGATGGACTGGAAAGACACTAGGTAGAGGAAGAAAAAAAATCCCACAAAATATTTTAAAGAGGCCAAAGAATAATGTGAAAATTCTATTTATATAAAATATTGTGAATGCAAGGTTCAGCTTTCTCCTGTCTGCAAATTTACTGAGGGTGCACTCAAACCCTTCATCCAGATCATTGATAAAGATGTTAAACAGGACTGGCCCCAACACTGAGCCCTGGGGAACACCACTTGTGACCGGCCTCCAGCTGGATTTAACTCCATTTAACACCACTCTTTGGGCCTGGCCATCCAGACAGTTTTTAACCCAGCAGAGAGTGTGTCTGTCCAGGCTATTGGCAGCCAGTTTCTCAAGCAGAATGCTGTGGGAAATGGTGTCAAAGGTTTTCCTGAAGTCCAGGTACACCACAGCCACAGCCTTTCCCTCGTCCATTAAGTGGGCCACCTTGTCATAGAAGGAGATCAGGTTAGTCAGGCAGGACCTGCCTTTCCATCTGGCCTCATAGACTTGTGGATGTCTAGTTGGTTGAGCAGGTCTCTAACCATTTCTCCTGGATCATGGGAGCTCTGTTTTGCTCCCCATCCCTGACTCCTGGCTCAGGGGGCTGGGTACCCAGGGAGCAGCTGGCCTTACTCTTAAAGGCTGAGACAAAGAAGGCATTAAGTACCTCGGCCTTGTCCTCATCCCTTGTCACTATTGTTCCCTCTGCATCCAGGAAGGGATGGAGATTCTCCCTGGCTTTCCTCTTGTTGTTAATGTATTTATAGAAACATTTTTTGTTACCCTTCAGAGTTGGCCAATTTAAGTTCTAGTTGGGCTTGACCCCTTCTGATTTTTTCTCTGCAAGACCTCACTTCATCCTTTAGTCCTCCTGAGATGTCTGCCTCTCCTTCCAAAGCTCACAGACTTTCCTCTTTTTTCTGAGATCCACCCAAAGGTCTTTGCTCAGCCAGGACAGTTTTCTTACCCGCCGGCTCGTTTTTCAGCATGTGGGGATGGCCTGCTCTTGCGCCCCCAGAATTTCCTTCTTGCAGAACACTCAGCCTTCTTCTTTGCCCTTCAGGACTGCCTCCCAAGGGACTTTACTGACCAAAGTCCAAAGTCTGCCCTCTGGAAGTCCAAGGTGGCAGTTCTGCTAATCCCTCTCCTTGCTTCACCAAGGATTGAAAATTCAATCATTTAGTGATCACTGTGTCCCAGGTGTCCAACCGTCACATCTCCCACAAGGCCACCTCTGTCCAGCAGGGTGCCTTCCCTAATTGGTTCACTCACCAGTTGTGTCTGGAAGTTGTCTTCCACACACTCCAGGAACATCTTAGACTGTTTCCTTTCTGCTGTATCATACTTCCAGCAGACATCTGGTAAGTTGAAGTCCCTCACAAGAACGAGGGCTAGTGATCGCGAGACTTCTCCCAGCTGCTTGTAGAATATCTAATCTATCTCTTCATCCTGGTTGGGTGGTCTGTAGCAGACTCCCACCATAACACCTGCCTTATTGGACATTCTGCTGATTTTTACCCACAGATACTCACACTCAGCTAATTTTTAAAATTACCTATTAAATTCTTCATTCAAGTGAAATACTCTCCTGCACAAAAATTCTGCTAGCTGGAAATAAAGGATGGCTGTTTTTAGCCACAGGTGCTGCAGTAGGTGCACCATCTCATCATCAAGCAAAACGAGAAAGTAGAACAAGGTTCCACTGGCACAACAGAGTCTCAAGCAAACAGACATGCTTTGCCTGGAGACTCCTGAGATATTGAGCATTAATGTTAGAATTTTTATATATGGAAAACGTTGGGTTAGTGCTTTTGGGAGCCTTATGAAGAAAATCAGTTATTTGTATCTCCCTCTGTGTACTAACAACCAAATTCAAGAGCAAGGAGGGAAAAACAGTACTAAAACAAATTCACGTGTCAGAACAGGTGACCGGGTAGAGGTGGACCCCAAATTAGTGCAAACTCTGAAAAGAAGAGTTCAATTTTATGACTCATACAGCTAGAATGTAACTAAACTGTTACTGAAGTCCACTGGAGACTACTATGGAATATTCTGAAAATTCCAGTCATTGGGGAAGGGAGGGGGGCGGGGGGGGATGATAAATGCTTGCCCATTATTAAGCATATGACAACCAAATAAAAATATAAACCCACAAGAACCAACCTAGTACGTTTCTGCTATTCCAAGCTTGTTTTCTTAATGAGCTCAGTTAAGGTACTATGGAAACATTAACTTTGAACAGCGCTCTTCTCAGAGAATTTATACATGGTGTGTCATGCACACATGCAGAAAAACAGATTTTCAGACTTCAATGGTCAACTACCACTATGGCTTCTCTGTACCTGTAAATAAGACAGAAATCTTCACCTAGAGATTACTTCCAATTGCTTACTACAAGCTTATTGGGTTCTCCCTTGTCACTGTTTTATGAGTAATTTTCTTCCTAAGGAAAGGCTGAAAACATTTGGAACTATATGTGTACCTATGCAGATAAATTTTGTCTTAATACAAAAGCTCTTTTTGCCAAACAGAAGGTCTGACAGAATCACAGAACAGTTCAAGTTGGAAGAGACCTCATATGATTTGAAATTCCCACACTGAAAGCAAGGCCAGTTTCCAGGTGAGATCAGGACGCTCAGAGCCTTGGTTTTTTTGAGTCTCCAGTGATATGGAGATTTCTGGACAGTCCATTTCACTGCTTAACAACTCTGACTGTGAAATGTTTTTCCTATACATGTCCAGTAAAAATTTCCCTCGCTCTTACATGTCACCACTGCACCTTATCAAACTGGCTTCTGTAACCCCTCAAGCTGCAGTGATAACAGCTTTTTCTCACATGCCATGTGCTTCAGTCTCCTGAATCATCTTGCTGGCCTTCTGCAGGACACGTTCCTGTATGTTAATGTCTTTTTTTGTACTGGGAAGCCTAAAGCTGGACACAGTTCATTGGTGCTGAAACTGTGAGCTAAGTTCCTGCTAATACAGCCCAGTATACAGTCAGCTTTCACCTCATCATGGGGAACTCTTTATTTGTTCAATTTGTGGTCTACTAGGAACCCCAGAGTCCTTTACTGAAACCAGCTTTCTAGCTGGCCAGCGCTCAGTCTGTACTGCTACATGGAGTTACTACAGCCCAGGTACAGGATTTTGCTTTGGTCTTTCCTACATTTCACAAGGCTTCACTAAGCCCTTTCTTCGGTCTGTCAAGGGCCGTCCAAGTGGCAACCTGATCTTTCAGTGTATTGGCTATTCCCCTCAATTTCACATTGCCTGTGACCTTGCTGAAGCTGGAATACATGCCAGCACCCAGACTGTCTGACTGTAGATTAAGTTTAGGAAATACACATTCTAAAATTGCTTTTGTACTTTAATAAAACTACAGTAAGTAAAAATATAGTCTTCACAGAAAAAGTGCTTCTCATTTAAAGCCATCTTCTTACTAAACAAATAGGGTGACTTGCCTGTTACTTGATACTGCATTATTCAAAAGCTTAGTCTGCAGTTTCTGAGTTGTATTTTCATACATTTGGGGGACAGTGAGAAGGAACACAACAGACTCAACTTTTTCTATTTTCCAATTCCATTTCATCTTTCTCTTTTTTTAAGAGACCAGTTAATGACTCATACAAAACTTAGCACAATGAAACTATTGCCAGCCACTAGGAAAGAGGCTAAACAGTCAATTGCACATATAATCTCCGGATGATTATACAGTGACATCTCCTGATTAGCCTTTAAAACTTTCCAAAAACAGAACTTAATTTGTACTTAATTAAAAAAAAATAGTCTAAACATATCACTTTTAGGTAATAACAGTTTTAAACACAAATATTGAAATACAAAATCCTACTTATAAATAGAAGAGTATGTTTAATACTATCAGAGTAAAGGAAATTAAGAAAAGGCATGATCTCCGGGAACTTTATACTAACCAAAAATACCAACACCTCTTCTTCCTCTCTAACTATGCAGTTCTCCAGGAGGGAATTTACATGGCACAGCAGGTGAAATTCACATGGCAAACTTGAAGTATTTGGCAAAATTTCTTTTTACATTAAAAGATACTACATAACTAATAAGGATTTTATTTTGGCAGGTTTTATCTACATTGGAATTTTGGCTTCTAGAGCAGCTGCTCTCACACAAATTCCCATTAAGATACAATTTAAATCAATGTGGTAAAATATATACTACTACATACTATCAGTACAAAGTGCACTGCACTATCCTTATCAGCCACACTGTACCCAGCAAATCCTGTGCCACCCAGATATTTTTTTTGACACAGATTACCAAAGCAGAAAATAAATATATAATGAATTACATAGATAAGCATGCAAAGTACAGTTATTTGGACAAGTAAATGGGAAGAAAAGCCCCATAAAAGTAGGCTTGAACTAAGGAAGGGTGTATTAAAGAGAATGAGACTGGATGAGAATTACTTTACGTAAAACCAAGGCCTTCATAAGGACTTTCACACCTCAGAGCTGATACACTTCTAACGTCCTACTCAAGTAAGCAAATATTTAACTACGTAGTAAGAATAGTTAAATGTTATAAACAAGCTGATGATAACTTAATTGTAAACTTACCATTTTCAGGAGAAAGTTTATCATAAGCATCTTCATAAATATAATTTCTCCTGATAGTGACATTAATTCCATCCAAAAATGGCCCATCTCCTTGAACTTCTTGTTTATCAGCATAGATCAGTCTTTGAAAAATCTGTTAAAATGAATGAAAAAAGAAATCATGTAATTGTGCAGATCTAAATACTCAGTGGGAGATGGCTACTCACTGCTATTACTGTCCTTTGAGCTGACACTCAGGTGAGTGCCTTTCTCACTGAGCTGCAGAAACATAATACAGAGCCATGCCCCAGCAGAGGGAAGGAGAGGGGACAGACATGCAAAAAACTCTTGTGCTAAAATATCATCCTCGGTTCTTTTTACATAAGGAGGCACATCTACAGATATTGTGTCAGTGATTTCAGTTTCCTCCCTAACTTTCAGAGTTCTGAAATGCAGAGTATTCAAAAATAAACAGAAAACATTACAACTATTTATCACATAGAGAGGCAATCCTCGATAACAGTAAATAATTTTTTGTCCCTTTTTGTAATGCTTAGGAACTTTCCCAGCAACAAGAAATTAGGTATCAGTTATTCATCCTCTCAGGAGCACTGAACAAATAATTCAATGCAAAACAGTGGATAGCACTGCCATAATAAACAGAGAACCACAGCATGATACCAATTCAAAAAAATCATGCCAGCTGAAGTACAAACTGAACTTCACATTGTCCCTTTGGAAGTCTTCACAACAGGAACCTGTTACAGTTCACCTGAAGAGTAACTGTAGCCAACTCTGTTTCTATGCCAAGATGCAGCATGGGAGGGGGTGGCTTAATATACAATAATGTTCAATATATCCTCAATCCAGGGAGCGTCTCTTTACTATGTCCTCTCTTGCATCTTTCCCTTATTCAATAAATGGTCTAGTACGTTCCCCAATAATATCACAGACTGCTTTCTTCACTAAGAAGATTAACTAAGAATCTCCAGGGATGTTTAAAAACAACAAATTTGACAACAATTAAAAACAATTTTACATGAAAGAGGAAAATCTGACAACAGCAGACAAAGCTAGAGTAATGCCTCAAATCTACTGTTTCTCTGGACAACTGTTGCTAGTGGAGAAGATGTTCTCCAACCAGGATGATTATGGCACAGACAAAGCCAGATTCTTCCCTAAGGTACACAGCAGGAAAACAAGAGAAAATAGTCAAAGCTGCAAAAACAGAAATGTTGAATGGGCATAAAGAAAAAAAAAACAAACAAAAACAAAAACAAACAAAAAACCCCAAACAAACATTAGAGTAAGAGGTTACACAAGGAGTCTGTGAAATCTCCATCTCTGGAGATCATCAAAACTCAACTGGGGATATCCTTGAGCATCCTCATCCAGCTCTGAAATTACTCCTGTATGAGGAAGGGTGCAGATTAGAGTACTCCAAAGGTCCCTTCTTACCTAAATTTTTATATGGTTGTATGACATCAAGACACACAGCCACAGACACCTTTTTACGTACAGAGCATGAGAATACGCTCACCACCATTCTCTTTCCTGAAGTATGGCTAGATACAGTTTATTAAGTATTGCTACACAACACTAGATGGAAAGAATCACTTGGAGGTATATCTCATAGCAAAATTCTTCTTGATACAGAGTCTGGACTCCTACATAATCCAACATTCATGTGTAGGTTAGTCCTGAAAATAACCCTAATGCATAACTGGAGCACTTACAATTACTTCAGACTAACACATGGAAAAGTAAGCAATACTGACTGAGGAACACATGACAGGAAGTAAGATCACCATAGGCAAGCTGATGAAAGTATGGCTTAAGTAAGAGAGAGCCAAGGTACTTGATACAAATTGGATTAATTACCTCCCATAGGTAAACACCAGACTGAAAGGTGCATGTCAACGTGCCTTAAGTCTAAAGAGGATAACATCCCCCAGGGTGAGAAGGGTGATGATCCTACCATGAAATTGGACTCAGTAATTGCTTGTAAGAGTATCTAATATCTGGTAGTTCAAGGTAAAAATCTCATTTTTACAATTAAAGGACACATGGAAAAACCAACACATGGAAACAGCACTGAGCTGTATTAACACATTAAATTACAGCGTAATAGATGGCAACAGGAAGAAAGGAAGAAAACAAGAAAGGAAGAAAACAAGAAAGGAAGAAAACAAGAAAGGAAGAAAACAAGAAAGGAAGAAAACAAGAAAGGAAGAAAACAAGAAAGGAAGAAAACAAGAAAGGAAGAAATCAAGAAAAAACCCCAAAATAAATATAAGGTATCTTCTTTTCTTATTGCAAGTTGTTTTGCAGGGGCAGAGGGAGACTCCAAAAGGATGTTGCCTCCCACTATTACACAAAAGGGGCCATACTGGGTCCAAAAAGCAGTGTAAGAGGATCACCTCTTTGAACTACCAAAGTTCAGTCTATAGCTTTATCCTTCTCTCCAAGCTCTCATTCAATTTTTATGATTTAGTTTTTGTGATGAAACCAAATGAAGTTTTATAAATTCCAGAAACTCAATATGTGTGCATCTCAACATAGCTTTAAGAAGTCCAGAGGCTGCAGACAGTGACTAAATTGTGACATAGAGATCCCTGCTTGAGGTTGCATCTAACTGTTTTCCTGTAATCCTAGTGCAATATTGCCATATGGTATTAAGATGTTTTGTTGGAACAACTGTTTCACAGAAGCCTGGAAAAAACACTCCTTTTCTACCAAAGCTGTCCCTGTCTTTTTTTTATGAATACTGATTTACTTTCCCTATGGAACTATTCTTCATGCCCTTGATGGTGCCTTGCAAATTAATATTTCCAAGACAATTCAGGGAGCAGTTTTTAAGTAATTGATACTGTTGACAACAAAAGCAGGTCAGGAAAAATGGCTGGGTAACAGAATAATAGCTTTTAAAAAATACAATGCGAACTGAAATAGGTGCTAAAACTAACAATTACATATTTTAAATCTAGAAAACGTTCAAAAGCAAATCAAATAGTACAAGAATCTTCCACGTTTTAAACTACATACTCTATTAGCTACTCAGCTATGAATGCAGAAATTTAATCTCTAAGCTTTATTTTCCCAAAATGGACATCCATCATCTCATTCTCAGTAAATCCACCCACTGCACAGAAGTCTCCAGTCTTGACCTTGCCATCTGTTTATTACAGATACACGACTAGTTAGTGCTCTGCTTCCCACAAGAGGGTGCAATCACGTAGATTGATCATTGTATCAGGACTGCAGTTCATTATAAACATGCAACTGCTCTCATATATCTTGGAATACAGCTTTCTAATTTTAAGGCAATTATTATAAAGGGTAATATAGCCAGTAAAAAAGAGAAAAGCAATTAACTTCAAATGTTCGGCTGCCACATGAGTACTGAAGAAAACCAGTACGGCCTGTCTCATCCTTCTGCAGGGAAATGATCCAGTATCTACTTAGCAAAGTGCTCTTCTTACACTCAGAAAACAAAAAACTAAAAAACCAGTGCATATGAAATTAGAAATTAGGTACCTTTACTCTTTCTTCAAAAGGAACTACAAAAGGTAGCTCTGTCAGAATTGCAAGTTGTCGTTCTTCAGATACAGAAAGAGGTGCTGGTTCCAAACCCACTTAAAACAGAAATGATAACTTTAAAAAATTTTGAAACAACATTTTTTTAAACAATGTATTTTCTATCAAATGACTCAATTTACTTCATATAAAAATACATACATTAAAATAGGTTTTTTTACTAAGCAGTCACAACAAACCTTACCTTTCTTTAAACATTAGTTTCTGCAGCAAACTGAAATATAAGTAGTAAAAACACACTGGAAATAAAATGTGTATAAAAATAAGTACTCCTGCATTTTTTATTTTATTCAGAAGAAAAAAAGTTATTTTCTTACTACTGACATTTTAATTTTTCAACTAGGAAAAAATACGTGACAGAAGACAATTAAGACGTTGTAAGTAATTCGAATTTTCATTGCAGGAATACACAATATTCCCATCCCAATGATCAAAATAGGTTAAAAGTATTGTTCTTTCAACGACAAAATCTACTTTCAGTCAAATCAATTTAGGCATAAAAACTAAGAATTAAACCAAACCTAATGAAACCAATACAAAGATAACATTTATTTCAATGGGTTTTCTCTCCCAACAAGGTCACGGCAATCACATTAAATCCGAGTCACTGCAGAAATAGTGAAAATAATATCAATAAATTGTATAATGTGCTTAGGAAAAAAAGATTAGAAAGGAATTCAAGAAGCAACAGCAGAGAGACTCAATCATATGCAGTTCCCAAGCTACCATGCAGCACCTTTGAACCTTCTTGAACCACAATATTTTCAGGAAACAACTCAACTTTGGATGATGCACAGTAGAAGTGACACTCCTGCTCTAATTTCTTGGGAGGAAACTCAGTTGCTGAGCACGTATCTGACAGCAAAAAATGGTATTGTTCACTGACTAGGCACTGCGGTTAAAAGTCCACCTAGCTTCAGTCTACAGAGGAAACAAAACACACAATTCCTTAGTCATTTCATTTTCATGTTTAATAACCACCTTCCCAAAAAGACTCCAGAGTCTAGACTGTTTATAGAGTGTGCTACAAAACTGAAGTAAATGCTTCATGTTACTACTCAGTCTGGAGGTTTATGATGACAATTTCAAGTTTCTCCTTTGGTTCCTACCTGTGCTGGCTCATATCTGGCTGCCCTTCTGCAAGTGGACATCACTTCAATGGTTTTGTTGGTTTGTTTGGTTTTAAATCCTCAAAACACTTTCAGTAGGGATATTTTAAGCACCAGTTTAACATGATGTGACCCAGAATATCACTATACTCAATGTATATTCATCTGGAGCAGGTTTCAACATTGCAAGCCTTTGGAATTTCTGATAAAATGCTTATCTGTGATTACCCTTAGTTTACTTAGTAAACATTTTTAATTAAAGTCAATGTATGCAGCCTATTAAGCTAAGGGTTAAAAGCATTTTAAATAAAAAGTGCATGAACAGCTAAGGTAAACTACTACATGACTTCGACAGTTCAATTATTCCAGTCAATTAGTCAATTTTATCTGCATTTCTCCATCACAGCTTCTTTCTTTTAGAAGAAATATGGGATGGAGTCATCAATACAGAAGGCATTTAGAACTCAGGAGTCTGCCATTTAGGTAAATGAAAATGCACAAATAAACATGACCATATGCGTGCAATTCAGTAGCGCTTTCATGCTAATTGGCTGTAACCCATATGGAGTCAAGAGGGATTAAATAAGCCATGTGCACACTGTTACCTGCTTGTTTTCACACATTCATGTTGACTGCACTTTTTCTAGCCTGATTTCATATGAAAATACGGTTTACATGAGCACACTATGTCATCTTCCCTCACCATCTTGCCTCCAACACACCTTTTGAGCTAACCAAATGAATTTTAACAGAAAATAGGAGATTCAAAACCACTAAGTTTTGTGAAAATTTTCAACTGGATAGAGAATAGAAATTCCTTTAGTGACCAGATTACAGAAACAGCAAGGAGAGCCCAGTTATCTGTGTTCACTGTGTCAGCTTGTCTGACAGCCAGCCAGCAAAATGAGGGCATGTAGCTGCTCTGCACCAGCCAAAGCACACGTATTCCTTATCCACCAACTGCCCAGACCAAGGCATCTAATGAAACGGAAGGAACTGGTGCTATTATGGGAAAGAAGACAAGGGAGAGAGCTCAAGATACTGCATGTCTGAGGTGAAGAAGACCAGCAGACTAGTAGCATGGGGAGAATCTGGGCAGGTCTGACAGTACAGAACCTCAAGACAGTGTAACTGTCAAGAGCCACGTAGGTCAATAGAAGAACCAGGGATTCCTGATGTAGACTCCGTCAGGCATCCAGGGTATAGGCCTGTTGGAGCCTGTCAATTTTTGCTAAACACCTGCTTTTAAGGTTTCATCTTATCAATCACTTAGAACAGGCGATTTCTACAGAGAAGAAACTAAACTGAAAAAATATTTGATTCAAAATTCTAAGGAATACTTACACTGGCCCAACTAGTTGTTACCAGGCAACTAGACTAATAAGGTAAGCAAAGTAAACCCATACCATCACAGCTATTCAAATAGAAAGTATCACTAGAAGAATCTCTGAGGTTTCAACCTTTGACAAAGCTCTTAATTCTGTACAACTCTACGGCAGCATTCAAAGGCTGTGGTCTTCTCTAAATGATCTACTGTATCTGGCTAAGATACTCAAGCAAATTACATAATCTTGATAGTATGGACTCTCAGAGATGAATCATTTTGCTGCTTAAAGGTCCCATTTTTAATTCACTACTAAATTTTCACAAGTATTAGTAATTTAACGACTATTTTAGCTGAGCATAGCAAGGTAAAATTCTAGAACAGTGAAGCTACAAAGGTATGAAAAGCTGAAAGAAACAGACTGTCTACTGGCACAAGTAAACCAGTGTGGATGTATCCTGACCACTAAGGCGGTCCAATTCTTTCATCTTTGGAAGTTCTATAAAGTCCAGGTATTTTGAGTAATTCAAGGGGTTAAGGTTCTGCCTTAACTAATTACAGACAATATTTATAAACACTAATTAATACTTATCATGGTACCTAAAGCTTGTGTGTTAGTGTTTAATATATAAGTTTACAGCATACAATAAAAGCAAAACCTCAGTGCTTTACATCTTCTGCAACTTTATTAATTTTGCATCTTATGCAACTGCCTTGTACATATATTAACATGTATACTTTTAACACATATCATTTGTCCACCTCATCATTTCCCCTCATCAATCTCAGAAGCTTGGGAAAGCTGTTATATTCTAAAGACATACACACACATGTGTATACAAATATACATTTTTTTAAATATCTGAAACAAACTTATGAAGATTGCCTGGCTTTCACTGTCATTAAGGCTTTTATACAAGATACTCAACTGAGCTCTACAGAAGGTAGATTTTCTTCGTATAAGGCAAACTCTTATTTTGGCTTAGTAAAGCAAAAATTGCATAGACAGTATCTTACCATCCAAAGTAGACTGCAATGGTCCTATTCTTCCCATTCTTCTGACTCTCCAGACATGTCTAGCTGATGGCACATACAGCTGTGTAACCTAATAAATTAACAGTATCTTACAGTTAAACATTATCCAATTACAAATTACAACTTACTATTACAAAGTAAACACATAAAACTGTCACATCCAAGAGTGCCTGAATGCCTTATGTATCTCATTTCTAATCACTCCCCTTTATATATGTGCCTTAAACCTGAGCTGCAAAATTTAACAATATTGTAATATAAATTCCATGTATCATTTAAAAATACCATGCAATGTTACATTAAATTCTGCTATCTAAGATACTAGAGAAGCTGTGTTGGAATTTTGAGATGTCAAATAAATTCTGTTTACTTCGTATTGAGAATCAGGTTAGCATAACAGTTTAAGACTACTACTACTTTCTCTAAGGTGTGTAGGCACTATTTCCTATGAATTATAAAAACTGCCACACAGAGAAATTGAAATCTTGAACACAAAGCAACTAAATGTGCAATCATCAAACATAAACAGAAGAGTTCACTGTTAACTATTCCATGCAAAATTTCCAACTGTTAAGATGTCTAATAGTGCATGGTAAGTCTATCTGAGGTGTAACTAAGATCCACGTTCTCAATGATTCAAAGGATGTACTTGCACATTCATATTAGTGTTTTCTTTTGCAGGCACATACACACTTTTTAAGCTCAAACAATGTTTAGGTTTTTTTCTCCAAAATATCTCAGGGAAAAAAAAAAAGTAATTTCTGGGTGAGGTAAGTACAGAAAATGCTAAAGAATTTTCTTTTACTTTAGATAATTTTCAGGGGTTTTTCCCCCATATACAGTAACTCTTTTATTTAGCATTTTTATTATGAGAAGTACTTAAAATAACTAGAAAATAAAATGTAAAAAAATGGTACCAGATTTTAGATTTTCCTCTGCTATAAATGCAGATGACTTACACTGTCACACTGTACAGTGAGTCCTACGTTATGGATTGGAAATGTCATTTAACATAGAAGTTTCCCAACCACTGCAGGACTTTGACATCACAGAAAAGCAGCATTACTCCAGGTTTTAAACCACACTAAATCTGTGCAACATAAACATCGCTGATACTGTTAGGAATCAAGCACTTTACCACTGAAGCTCTGGCACCTGTAAGGCTATGTGGAAAAAGGAAATTAACTCTTACCTTATCTGCTTTAATGTTTTCTTGTTCTGAGAGCCAGTGATTTGGTGGGCAGAAATTTCTCCTTGTATCTCTGGATTTCAACATTTTCACTAAGTTTGTAATAACCTAGGTGTCAGAAACACACACATTCAATACACATTTAGCACTGTGACTGAAACTGCATAACCCACAAGCAAAATATTAAAAAAAAAAAATTCTGTAATGTATGAAATTGTTACATATTTCACCTTACAAAAATTTGCTCTTATACTTAAATACCTTAGAGTGGGAGTAAGTAATCTTGGTTCACTTGTAAATCATAAAAAAAAAAAGGCTTATTAAAGTCTCATTCCAAAACTTAGGAACTAGGACTACCTGGGTCTAAATAATCCTAGGACCACCCTGCACACATAAAAAGTTTATGCCAGTTCAGAGAACCCTAAACAAATCATTACCAGCATTAAATTACTTATTTAAAGAAAGTAACATCTAACCAGGTAATTTATACAATGGTCTTTTGTATAGATTTTTTTTTGCTTATATAGGTTTTCAGAAATTAAATGTGTGAATAGATCTATGTTTTAGAAGAGAGCACTATATGGCTATTCTTTACTACCTCTCATTCCAAAACTGTGATGCCAAACAATTTGGCTGATCTGTAGAATTTCTTTGTCCAGAAGGAGGATTCTTAAATTTCTGTGCATCGTTTTTCAAGGAAAATGCTCCACAAAAGAATGGAACTTTTGCTTGCCACCTCAAAACAAAGGTCACGTGTATCACTCCACAGTAGGCAAATCTGAGGTATCTAATAAACAGCAGGTATTTCTGCCTATAGTCAACAAACTTAACTAATTAGGCAGAAGATCATCTGATGTGCTTCTCAAGGTCAAACTGTACAACAGCCAACATCAACTTCAGAGAGTAGAGAAGAAGGAAGCAGCATTGGCAGCAAAACATAACAGCAGAAGTTACACCTCTGAAGTACTTCAAAGATAGACTACTTCTGGCTGCTGCACTAACCAACTAAAGCACTTCCAGCTAAAGGTGACTCAGAGGAATTTTAAGTATCTGCTGATGATGTCACCTGACCAGACACTGAGGTGATTATCCAAGTGAAAAAACAAATGCTGATATTTTTAAGAGTAAAGGTCTACATCTGAAAAGACACTACAGGCTCCTTTTCTTGTCGATTCATATCTTGTTAGCATTTTCAAAGCCGGCTAGAGAAAAAAAAGATCATCTCATCCACAAGTAGTTCAATTTATCAAATGAACTGTACTCTCAAAGTTCTTGTCTCTGTTAAAACAGATCCTAGTGTGACTAGCTCAGTTGTTTACACTGTGCAGTAAACTCTACTGTAAGATTGTTAAACGATCCAACATAACAAATTCAGAAGGTAAAATCACTCCTGAGAAGGGCCTGGCCCAAACATGCCTGGAAGCAAGATTACAAGATGACCACTTCCAAAAAAAGGATGGCTACCAAATATTCTTCTGGTGATCACCATTAGAAGCATAAGAAGCACCTGCAGTCCTAAACATATATGTGTGAGGTGGTTGGTTGTAATTTTAATTTAATATGCACGTATATATTGATTATTATAATGTTATTTACAAACTAAAATGTGTTAGCTAAAAGCCCTTTAGTGTGTTAAGTCAGTAAACCCTTTTCCAACAGAAGGTATAGACATTTACCTGAAAACCACCTAGTAAAAGTGGTTTAACAACCTTTTGCGTATCAGCTGAACCACACTGGGTGATGCAAGCTGATGACTGCAAGCCCATACTTCACCCAGTCACAAGTACAAGCACATTAGCTTAAACCACTATGATTAATTAATTTTTATTGAATTAAGGAGTTCAATTGACAAGGAATTCAAATGATGAAATGTAATTCTGTCATTATAGCTACACAGTTAGAAAATGAGAAAACTGAATAGATAGTTTGTGCACATCTTCATAACAAAATTGGAAGGCTGAGAAAAACCGTTATCACAGTCACCAGGGTTTCTCTGCAATTTTAATATTTTTCTTCATAGTTCCCTCCAATCTAGGGGGAAAAAAAAAGTAGAGATATCAAGCTAACGACTACTCCATTTCAAGCACAATTGGTTGCTTGCCTTCTCTCCAAAGCAGAACCAACTTAGCCCAACACTATATAAATCATAATTAAGTGGAATCAATATAATATTAAATTACTAAAGACGTTATCACTGCTACAATGAACAGCCATCTGTTTTGCAACTCAGAACTACAGCACTTGAAAAATTAATAGGAAAAAAAAATACACAAAGCTTTTCTGAAGTAATCTTGCTAAAAGACAGTCTTAATGGGCAGGTGTCAAGAGTAACAGAGAGTTTAATGGGCCTTCCAAAGGATTCTCTCCTTTGTCTGGATACTACACAAAAGACCTTTTAAGATCCCGTTTGTAAAGACAGAACAAAGAATGCTATTAAGAGAACTGTTTGATTACACAGGAATTTTCATCACCTTGCCCTTATAAAATGCAGTGCAAGTCAGATGAGCCACTGAAGCTCTGCGGTCCCATTACTACTATACTTAAGATTAAAAAAAAAAAAAGAAATCTGAAAAAAATTGTCCACGTGAAGACCATGCTAATAGAGTATTTCACAAGCAACTAAAGAATCCTTAAAGGAAGCTGAATCAAAGTAGGTGAGATTAGAGTTCCTTCTACATAATGAATGAGCACTGAGAGCACTAGCAATCTAAACTGAGGACTTATTTGTAAAATTTATTTAACTATGTATTTTATTGAAAGGAAAGACTCACTTCAATAAATAATATTAGAATGAGAATTTCTTTCCAATAAAGCGCCAAGTGCAAGCAACATTCAAAACTAAAATTCAGCAAGATCAGCAACTCAATTTCACAGCAAAATAGTGAAATAATTATTTTATTTGACAAAATCCACTTTCATACATGAAAATAACTCGTAACTTAAGTCTTTCTGTGTCATCTGTAACAGTTCACTACACTATTCAATACTGTATCAAGCCAAAAAAAGGGGTATTCTGCTGAATAAAAATGTTTTCACCTGTAAATCTTACCGAAGACCTCCAATCTGCTGGCAAATAAGCACATAATTGTCAGCAGTCTCACTGTTTTCAGAATTGCCATTACCTTGTAGAAGTAAAGCCTATATTTGCATGTGTATATATATAGGAATGTATTTCATTAGGACTCAAGTGGCATGGAAAATATGCAAAGCAAGAGTGAGAAATTAAAAGAAAAATACAAAAGATAAAAGCAGAGATGGTAAGGAAGGAACATACCCTCTTCTCTGCAGGCAGCTTACAAAAGCCTTAGCAAAAATCTCTCTCTCATATTTGACAGTGTAGAAGAAATAAAAGTATTTTCTAGTTAAATTTATGATGAACTACTTTAGCTTTGTTTAAATGATCTGGAAGAAGATACTGCTGCCTGCTCACTGGCAAGAAGCTATTTTGAAGCTGCCCTCAGGAAAGACTCAGTGCTGTGTAGAGTCTTCTTGATGAGATTTTAGTTGTGTTGAATTTTTATCTGAAACAATATGTTTCTGGAGGAGTAAACAAAGGAAGCTTTGTTATTAGCTTCTTTTTTGGGTAGAACCAGAGCCTTCGAGATGCCCTCAAGATTTACATTTGTAATTCAGCTAATGGAAGACAACCCTGGCTCCCGAAAATAGTAAGGAGCACACAGAGTTCAGACAGTTCCACTATGAGTTTAATTCCTGACTGTCAAAGTGGGACCAAGTAACCCAGAATTTTAGGGCTTTCTGAATTATAGCAAATTATGATCAAATTCACCTGAAATGTAAGCAGTTTATAAAAAGATTGATTAAATATGACAAACTAAAGAGAAGGAATAGAAGATGGCATGATAGAAACTGCATACATAAAAATACCCCTAGCATGCCATCCTTCTTAGAAAAATAGACATATTGGGGTTTTCACTTGTGACCTTAAAATTGAAAGTTTATTTGGCAATTTAAAGACAAGTAATTAAATTAAATTGTGCAAACATATATTAGATCAACCCCTGCAAATTACAATTTCAGTGGTGCATTAGGACTGTATTCAATGCAATCAAAACATTATCAGTTACTCTCACTGCTATTAATGCTTATGCTCATAAGTGAAATGTGTTGTAAAATCAGGCAGAATAGGCTGGATAGAGGCTATCTTAGACTTGTAGAATGAATAAGCATTCCTTAATTAGCCCATCAGGTTAAGTGCAAGCCTTAATGGGCCTTTCCTAAAGTCTAGCATGACATCTTTCTCCAAACATGGCCAAGAAGAAAGTTCCATTAGCAATATTAATACAAGCTTAGTTGATCATTTTCATTCAATTAACTTCTTTCAATTAAATAGATAGCTTGACAAAAGCAGTGATAAAAGACCTGAAGGGACAGCTGATGACTCGAACTGAACATTAGTGTGCGAGAGGTCGCCAGTATTAAACAGACTGTAAATCTAGCATTCAATTTGGAAAATGCATTTCTTCTGCTCCCACTTCTTTAATGAGCGATTTTAGCTGACTAGATGTGTTTGCTGCAGAATTTTCATGACAAGTCAAGCACTCCTCTTTTTTTTTTTTTTTTCGGCAAGTTATATTAAGTTTTTTCCTGCCAACGTTTTTAGCTTCTCTTAACTCATGTCTTAGGTAGGATGCCACGGATAAAACTAGCAGAAATACATTAGTAGATATCCAGAAAGAATGTACATTAAGTTTACATTTGCTAAACTGGATTCACCAAGCCATCAGGATTCCAGCAAACCCCAAAGAAGTAGCACCAACAAATTTTAGTAGAACACCAACAAAACCAATACAGCATGGTACCAATTTAGTGAAGCCTCTAATGCAGAAGTGCTTGAGTAATCATATGATTCAGCTAGAATTTGACACCTACATAAAGTTATAGTGACATGCTTAAGTACCTTGCTGAATGGGAGACTAAAATCCTATAAAAACCTGTATTTTGTACAGTACCTTTTTTATAAACAGGATAAGCAAGAAAATTAAGAGTTGCCAAAAGCAAAAGGAATTGTTAGTTATCAGAATTTCATTACTCAACGTTTAGCATATACAACAAAAAGCAACTTTCTAAATCCATATTCCTTGTAACAACTGTGTTGAAAGTAGAATTAAGAGAAAAAAATACCTAATGTCGTACCTTCAGCAGAAACTTGAAAATTTTATTTAAATATGTTCTGAAAATTGATACAACTTACCTTGAATAACTGAATCCACCTTTTCTGTTCCGTCTGTATACACTGCTGCATTTCTGTATTTTTTGTTACTCCAACACTTCTAAATGCTGCAATATATTCCTCACGAACCTCTGGTTTTGTCTCTGGGTAAGCCAACTTTATGATTCCTAAACATGCATCTCGAAGGCAGCGTGATAATATTACAAGCTCTTCTAGTGTAAAAGGCATCATTGATGATTGTCTTTGACCTACAACTGCATAAAACACAAGTTTAAGTTTCCTTAAACAACTTTTTCTTAATCACTGTATTATTAAAAAACACTTATTTCATTGCAACTTTAATATTCACACTCTAAAACTAGAGAAAAGAAACATCACCCAAAAAGAGAATGCATATACATTTACAAAGGCCATCAGGTCTTATAATTGCTTGCAGTCACAATGATTTTAATTACAGTATTCTCTTATTCTCTTCTGTGATTCCTGCTATGTTAAATTTTTACATTAGACTGCAGGTTCAGTCCAGAAGAACTTCACTCTCTTCACTAACTCATAAAAAATTATCATTATTAACAACTTCCATAACAGACCCTGTAAAGCTAGGATTCCCAAGGTGCAGACCATCTTCCCCCCCCCCCCATCTTTTTTTCTAAATGCAATCACCATGAAAGAGCCAGCTGACAGCTGAGTGCTCAGGGGACTATCAGCAAGTCAGCCCAGAAGAGCCTTCTCCACAGATGTCAGCAAATCATTTGCTGACAGACCTCTGTAGCCTGACACAAAAACATTCTGCCACACACTGCTATTTAGTATGCTCAAAACTCACCTTCTATTGGATCACCAAAGAATTCATTATCATGAATAGAAATAAGTGAATGACTAAACAAAGAACTAAAAAGGTAGAAGAGAGGAATAATTCGACTAGAGTCTTCTAAAGACATTGGAGAGCCTCTTGAAATCACTTGAAGGAGTGGCACCATAGACCTTAAAATACAAAATTAAAGAGATGGTTAATGAAATATTCTAAAAAGCATTAACTTCAGCATTCTAGTAAAAACAGGTTACTCTTGTCACTATAATATCTCAGTGTCTCGAGGATATATACATTTTGGCGTTAACTATTACAGATTGCAGATACTTTCTGGTTTAGAACAGACACAAAGCTAAGAGACTAACTAATCTGCATGTAGGCACGTGTTCCCGAAACTGCAGGTTCCTGGGAACGTGCTTCTGCCACCATCAACTTCCAGACTAGTTAAAACACATGAGACAAAACTCATGTACTTGGGATGAAGTACCTGGGGCTTTGGTGTTTGTTACACTGATGCTAGTAAGAGCTCCAAAAATCACCAACATCCGCCTTATTTCAAATAAAGATTTTCTTTATTTTACCTGTAATTATTTACAACTTTCCAATTCCTAAGATTTTGCTCAGTTTTATGAAATCACAGGTGCTAAGTAACCACTACAGTTTTGTTTTCAATCATCTTCCACAAGCACTGTCATACCACCAATTGCTTCATTCTCTTTTCACTAGATATGCTCTATTTTAACAAAGACTCTGTTTCAGAAATGGTATAATACATACCCTGTAATCATTCGTGTAGTCATTGAAGATATCAAATACCAAAGGTGCCTCAGGAATCTGGCATTAAAGGCCAAACTATAGAGAAGCCTGCAAGAGGAAGTCCCAATAAATTGTGTCTTCCAAAATAGTGTATTCACAAAACATAATGCTTCTATAAGGACTTTTCTGTCAAGAATTTCTCAAACATTAACAATTCAAATTTATTTTTTCAAGATGGAGGATCATATTGTAATCTAATCTGGTGAAAGCACCAAAGCTGAAAAACAAGTATATAAATCCTTATACCTAAAATACACAGTCTTCATTAACTCAGTAACAAACCATACTATATACACCCAAGTCTGCAGTATTCCACAGAATTAAACACACATTAAATAAAAATAACATACACTCTGGTTATTTATCTGGGATTTTTTAAAATTCTGATACAGAAAACCACACCAACTAGTTAACAGGCCACTCCTGTGGTTCTTCTGCCATGAACAAACAGCCATTTTTTGCAAAACAGGTTGAAATACTTTAAAGTTAATTTATGCCAGAAGCAACTATTGACATAAAATTATGTAGCAATTTTACTGGTAAATTCTGCACGGCAGACACAAATATAACATCATCAATGGGACAATGTCTGTCAGGACAGCTACCCATACACATACACTAACCCATCTGTAGACTAAAAAAAAGATTTATATACCTGGAAAAATTAATGTGTACGTTCACAAGTCAAGTTATATACGTGATCAACTTTAGCCATACTACTTCAGACATGATTACAGTAGGATAAAGTTTTTATAAAAATAAGAAATAAAAAGCTTATTGGAATTAAAAGGTCTCTCCCAGCCTATATTTTCCCCCCACAAGAAGCAACATATGTGACAAATATAATTTGAAACAGTGTCTATGAAACCAAACAGGATTTGACGGACTAAATTGCCAATTTTTTTTGGATACTGAAGAATTATATTCAAGTAGCTACCCTAAATGCTACTTTCCTACGTCTCCTAATTACTATTAGAATAAATAAGGTAAAACAGATACTCAGGTCCACATCTCCTCTCAGAGGTCAATAGGCTTGTAACATCAAAATTCCCTGTGACCATGCGTACAAGAGGTAGGAGGCTGGGAAATGGGAGCAGGGTGGGCAGACTAGCTGCTGCCCAAAAATTAATGATTATTACAAACCACATGGATAAATTAAAATTTGCCAGATGGCAAAAGGAAGAGAAGCACACATTTCAGGAAGGAAAAAAGTTAAATATTAGTAAACACTTAAAAAAGATTTGGAAGTGGTTTAAGCCGCGATTCATTTAAAGACATTAAAACAGAAAACCCACAAGAAAATCTAGATGCTCACTCACAAACAAACTCTGCACAGGGCCACATGCCTCTGGGCCCTCACTTACCAGCTGCTGAAGCCCTCTGGGCTCTCTCTTTTTGCTGCCTTCACTAAAGCACAGCCGCTCCCACCCAGGGATCCACAGACCCTAGTCCCTTCTGCAGGCTCTCAATTCACACACACACTCACCAAAAGCCAGGCACACAGACAAGAAACTGTGCAAGGCCAGTCGCATTAGGAAGGGCAGAACTCTTCACCCAACAGAAAGGATGGACTTTCAGAGGTACAGGGAGTTTTGGAAACAGGATGGGGCCATGCAGAAGAAGGGAAAATTAAATACAAGCAACCTCTGGTTTGCAGTGCATCTTTGCTGAAGGATCGCCCCTCGTTTCAAAAACTTTGAATTTTAAATACATAAATCAGTACCTTTGAAAAGAGTTGGGAGTTTCACACATTCCAGAGAAGTTGCATGTTGGCGATCGTTACTAAGTGTGAGTCCAATCTGAAGCAACTGCAGCTAATGCCAGTTTAAGATAAGTTTTATTGTAAAATTAGGTTCTACTTTAAATATGTGGAATTTAAAAAAAAATTCAACCTGCATTTGATACATGGGAATTTTACTTCCTTCTAAAGTCACATTATTTTGGCATTTGGGTGGAAATTATGCATTATCACGTAAGGAAGGGCTTATTATCTCGAGCTAATTTCAAATAAGAATTTGTATTTTAATGTTTAAATATCTGAATGATAGCTTAGATGTCTTGGTTTCTGAAATGAGAAATTTCCTCAGTGACCTTCAGTTTTCAGCCTCATATTTGAAATGAAAAGTAATTTGGCACAGTGCCATTAGGTCTCACAGGGCTTCCAAGTAAAAACTTGTTAATTTTACAATCATCCCTGGAAATTATGTAATAGTTTTAGCAGAAATGAACAAACATTATGGACACTGAACCTATCATAATGTCATTCATTTTCTTCATTCCAGCAATATTCAGCAATAATGAAGGGAAAAAAAGGACAAACCTTAAGAGCTTATATTAATAATAACCTGTGTCTAAGTTTTAGCCATTTTTATTCCATATCTGTGACTCAGGTAGTCAACTGTAGCAACTGTTACATTTCATGGCCCGATTCCAGAAATGCTGAATGTATTTAACTTGCACGTTTCCCTTCCCTGAAAATCTGGTCAAATACAAAAATGCAAATTTTGTAGAAGATGTGATCATACAGCCTGCTTTGTCGATATGAAATATGAAGCAGATGAATTAATAAATTCTGAAGTTTCCATACTGTTACCAGAAAATAAACATGAAACTGCAAACTAAACAGAGCAGGGTGAATTAGGCCTTGTGTTACAAAAATTTTACATGACTAGATTCACCTGAGATACAATCCATTGCAAAAGGAATGCCAGCAGAAACAACCTGCTACCCTCCTGCTCCAAGTGTGGAAAATGGCTTTCAAAGTAGAAGATAACAATTGTAACAAAAAAATCCCCACAATGCAATGATGGCCTTGAAAAGTTGTATCTCTGCAAAAGATCAAGAAATTGGCTGTACTAAAGTTTCAAAATTTTTGACTTCACACTGAAAAAACCCATGAAAAAGCCTAAAAACATTTAAATTAAGAAATTAAAAAGTAAAAAAGAAAAACTTTGAGAATTAAAATAGGTCAAAAGCTAGCTTATTTTGTCTTCTTCTGTGGCAAAGATGTGCGTCTGCTAAAGAACAGCATTCCATCTAGAACTACATTAAAATGACACAGTGCAAGATAAAAATTCCTGATAAACTACAGAACATTACAAGGATAGCTGATATACCCTGAAGACAAAGCAAGAATCCACAAAGTTTAGAGATCAGGAAATGCAAAGCTTGAGTGTCCATACAATTCTGATCACTTTTTTTCTTTAGAGGAAAAAAAAAACCAAACCAACACACTAGAAATCAAAAAGATTACACATTATTATGTAAATTTTTATAAACTTATAAATTTTAAATTTTATAATATAACTCAGGGGTTTCATTTTCAATATCTGTACTATTCTAAAAACAAACCAAGTAGCTAAAGTTTAAACCCTGGGTTTTTACCCCTCCCATCTGGTGGTTCTGCATTTTCTTTAAAATCTCACTGCACACCACCACCTTCTTTATTATATGACCACTAGACATGGTTTTATATAATGGATTCATTAATACATTTTCTGTAAAGTTCAATATTCAGATTTAGCTCTGTGGTTTGGGAGAAGAATCATTTTGCTACTACCAGAAAGAAGCAGTTCCTTTCAAGTAGAAAAATGCACGCTGTCTCAGCTGCAGGCTATGACAGAGTTAAATTCACCCCAGTGATTTCTGTTAAGTATCTATTTTAATCATACCAAATTAAATTATCTGCTCCCCCGAAAGTAAGTACATAACGACCATTTATTTAGAACCTTGTTTCTCTCTGTAGTTATCTAATTGTCCTCAAAGGCCACATGATTTATGTGTACTTGCCAGAACAGTATTTTGGGCACTTCTGGTTTAAAAAAAAAAAAAAGTGTCAAATTCCTACTGCACAATGGGACAGATTAAATGACCCATTAAGCTTAATTTAGCTGAGGCACCACTACAAGTTAATTAGTTAAAGGCAAGATTTTTAGTCTAGGTCATAAATTGGGCCCAGTTTCCCACTGAGACCATTTAAGTTAATGAAGAGAATACACTAGAATGAGAGGAGCTCATACAGTCTGGGAGAGGTCACTGCTGCCAGGGCAGGGGATTTTGACACTTCAGAACTGCAAGGTGCCACAGGTACGTGACAGCAGGAAAAGCCACCGCTACATGAACTACGCTGCTCTTCAGGCTGCTGTACGCTTCTGCTCCTCTTTGTATTGGACCAAGAATGTCAAGCAAAACTCAAAAAAAAAAAGGTAAAAACTTCATATGCAATGATTCTGGTTTTAAGACACAACAGTGCAAGAGCATTCCCTACAGAATTACTGAAATAGTCTCGTGTGAAGCCCAAGTAACTTCAGAACACACATGAAGACAGGCTGCTCATTACCCCAGAATGTCAGTTTTCCACACAACTTTCAACCACAGGTTCAGATTAGCAATGTTGTGTTAATTAAATAGTAGTAATGTACGGTCACTATGAAACTGTTATACCAAGATCAGCAATTACTCTGGGGCACTAATCAGACGGCTGATAGTGACTGAAGTCCCAGTACAAGCACAGCTCCCACCACTGTTTCACATTAAGCCACAGTGGTGACCTGAAATCTACAGTAGTAAATTACACTCCTAAATATTTTGCAGAAACAGAATTTACTAGTTATTTAAAGTATAATTTTGAGGAACAAAAGCCTTGCAAATCTGTTCGTAATGAGAACTATACTCCAAGACTCACATTTTCTTTTTATAAAAAAAACAAAAAACAAAAAACAAACACAACTGTATTGACTAATACACACCAACTTTACAGTGAAGAGATGAAAGCCCTGCCCCTCTGAAAACAAGTACAATTCCCAATGACTTAATTACCATCAGGATTTTACTCTAAACCTCTCACCTGGCTTTCTGAACACTAGCTACAGATACACTTCTCCAGTCTCGTGGCCTTTTTCTTTAACTGGGCTTGATGGCATCCTTACAGACCTTAAATAGAATTTATCAAAATTCCTGGCAACTCATCCAAAGCCACGTGTATTTCCAGTAATCCACCCCTGGATCCCTCTCAGAAAGGAACTTTAGAGGCTTGCTCCTTCTGATCAAAACTACCTTGTACTTTTGGGTATCTTGTTCTGTTCTCTCTTGGTCTCTGTTGCAAAACCAAAGAAAGTACTGAGCTAATGCATCGACATCCTAACACCATATATCATCATCATCAGACAAATCAAAGATATACTGAGGAGCCACAAGAAGCAGCAGCATTCAGCTTTAATGAAGTGACATAAGTCTATACTATGAGTTTCTTATCTTTTTTCAAGAAGGAAAAAAGTCTCAGAACTATTAAAGCAATAGAGATTTTTGTTGTGTCCTCCCTTCCAAAGCCTGTGTTAACCTTAGTCTAATTTTCTTTAGTTACTGAAGTTACTTTCAATTATGACTCTCTTTAACATTCCACTTTGCAGATCTGCAGCCTTTATATTTTTAATTACTATTATTTTCTATTACATTTGTAAATGCAGTTAAATAAGCAAAGTTTTCATAACAACTTTTTCTGTCTTTTAAACCATTTGACCCAGTATGTTTCCAAACAGAAAATAAAAGAGCATTTTTGAGCTCTTAGAATATATTAGAAATAATTTTAAATAAATGGTTTCTGCTTAACTATTTCTACATGGCTTAATTAAATAGATACACTTTATTCTGAATATCAAGTAATTTAAAAGTTAGTTTCAAAACAAGTGGAGCATCTTTCAAAAGACTATCATTATTATTAAACAAAATATTTCAGGCAATGAAAAGAAATCACAATGCAATTAAAAAAAATGTAAATTAATGACAAGAAAAAAATCTTTTAATTGTCTTTTGAAATGGCACAATGTTTACGACCTTTAAAACAACATCAAATGTCCTTTGAGAAACACCAGTAACTTAGGCCAGGTCTAAAATGTACTGAGAACAGGACAAAAGATTGACACCTCCTGACACGATGATGCCTGGCAAGCCCAACACTTATGACTGACTTGGAAGTCAGAACTAGTATTAAATGTCTACTTTAATTTATCAAATACCTGTATGAATTAACTTCATTTTGAACATGAAAGTAACTCCACTGGTATTAGTGACACAAATCTTTGTATCTCTACTACTTATTTCTAAAACTGGCAAATTCAGCTATTTTGGAGCTATTCAGAAGTTACAATTTTTAAGTTGCTTTCCATTATTAGATGCTGAGTAGAGCTTTCACAACTCCTCAAATTGGATAATCTTTGCAGTTATCACAAATAATTGCAAAGACCCAATACGGCTTCTCAGAGGAAACAGATGCCATACTCATCCAATTAAAGTTCTGTGTGACTTCTTTATTCGTTAAACACCCTGTCCCACACAGTTCACCTCAAGTCAAAGCAGTGATGCATTTAAACTCAGTAATTACTATCCAAGGCAATGTAGGATTTGCAACAATAAAGCGGGCATACTAATTCAACTGCTGCTATGATCTTCAGGTCTCACATCCTGCTCTAATGCAATTAGTCTACAAAGAACTAATTACCCTAATCGAGCAATCACAGTTTCACTGACATCTTACTTCCTCTAACAGCTATAAACACCACTGGGCTAAGATAGCACCTAATTAGTTTTCTGTATCACTGTTTACAATGCAGTTTGAACTGATTATGTTTACAACATTCCCTAAATACTTACTTTACTACCAGCAACTACACAGTTATTCAAAACTACTTGCACCAGAACAGGGTTAATACTTATGGGTCTCAGTTCGATGATAAAAAGGTCAAAAAACTTCTTCCATTGTTACTGACATTTGTGGTTTGCAGTTTTTGTACAAGAATGCCCTACAAATGAACAAGTCTCTTATTTTCATCTCAGGTGCCAAAGCCCTTCCCAAACCACAGTGGTTTTCAACAGTTCAGAATCGTTTTAATGTGTAGCAAGAGAGGTTCTGGCTATATATTAAAGGGGGGAGAGAACAAGTTGGTTTCACTGCTCAGCCAGATATAAGGACTTATGGAATCCCTATCACTTAAAGTTTTAAAACCAACATAGACAAACTTCTGGGATGATGCTCAGCACTGCCTCTGAGCAAGGGGATGGATAAACTCCTTTCAAGAATCTTTGCAATCCTGATTTGTGTGCGCTTTTGTGATCACAAACACTACCGGTTCCATAGTCCTCAATGTGGGGATAGAATACTAACTTATTTGCAACTCACTAAACAAAACAAGTGAACACTTTCGGATTCAGTGATTACTCCAGAGAAAGCACAGTGAAAAAGAAGAAAAAGAAGAAACAGAATGAATTCACTCTTTGGTCTGCCTGGAATTATTACTTAAATTCTGAAATTCTTATTTAGAATTCAGCTGACCATAAATCACAGAATCACAGAATGTTAGGGATTAGAAGGGACCTTGAAAGATCTTCTAGTCCAATCCCCCTGCCGGAGCAGGAACCTAAATAAGATCACACAGGAAGGCGTCCAGGCGGGTTCTGAATGTCTCCAGAGAAGGAGACTCCACAACCTCCCTGGGCAGCCTGTCCCAGTGCTCCGTCACCCTCACTGTAAAGAAGTTTCTTCTGAAGTTTAAGCGGAAAGAAAACACAGAAAAAACCCCACAGGTTATTTAAAACAAATCTATCCAATAAAATCAATTTTAGATGTACAACAATTCAACATCACCATTCTTTATACTTGCCTGACTTTTGGCACCATCATTCGGTGTTGTACCATTAGCGTGTGGCAGATTGATGCCATCAAGGTAAAGACCTCTTCACTAGCTGAATCCCTCCAAACCATATTCAGTAGAGTGTTTGTCTGCTGCTTTGTATCCAATTTCTTTAGACACTCCTCAGTTATGTACTGAACTGATATCCTCCCATCACCCTACAAACATATCAAAGAAAAACGTGCTCTAAGTTTTTTAATGATCAAGTATCCCTTTAAAAAAAAAAAAAACTTCAGAATTTTACTAGAATATACAGTTTTCTTGTACAATAATTAAAATGTAAGCACACATGTACCATTCTTAAAAGCAACAGACCCAAGAGCCAAAATGAATCCCTAGGTAGGCAACTGTTGGGCTGTGGTATCAATCTTTTCACTTAGGCCAGTGGGAAAGACTCCCCCTTTAAAATAAGCGCGTACTGAAACACTTGGGTAGAGTAAAATAAGATAATTTACTGGCTTAACACATGTGAACAGTCATCCCTTCCCCACTGACATCAGTCAGCACTGGACACGAAATCCAGAGATGGATGTCTACTCTAAGTTCCTTTACAAACAGTATTTTCATAACCCATGGGTTAAGAAATAACAAAAAACTTCAGGGTGGTTAATACACGTTGGGTAGTACCAGAAGTGTACAAAAAGGAACACTTTCTCTTGACATAGGAGTGAGTGGAGCTCAACCTTTTCCTTTCCTTATTTCCTCTCTTTGTCTTGTCCCCAACAAAGCAAAGCAGTCTGGTTCACTGAACAATACAAGTTATCCAATTATGATTTTTAAGAAAGAGGAGTTCGCCTCCTACACCCCCCCCTTTTTTTTTTTTGAAAGACAGGCATGCAAGAAAATATGGAATACAAAAAACCTAATAGGAGAAAGAGGAAAAACATATTGAAATAAAGAGTATTATGTATTAAAGCCTCCCTTATGCTTTGTTTTTACCAAATAATCTCTTAAATATCACCACTATCTCCCAAGTAGAATCTGCCACAGTCTGTGCATGGCTGGCAATTTTGTATTCATGCCATTTTATTCATGCAAAGATTTTGGGGTCACAGTATGCACTGCATCTGAAAATGCACAACTAAAAGGTTGTACGTATTCCCCAACAGTACAGCTCTTTCTGAACAGATACTCTCAATATCTAGGTCTTAGAAAATGCCAGGAAGCTTTAGAGTGACCCAAAGAGACAGAAATCCAGAACTCCCAACTCAGTGTGTGGACCAAATAATCTGCAAGACTTTTTTTTTTTTTTTTTAAATGAACCTTAAATATGGTGAAATTTCACACATTCCACAAGGAAAGACTGCACATTGCATAAGGCTTTTGAATGGCAGTGTCTGAATGGATATTATAGAAAAGGCAATAAGAAACTGTTGAATTTACGTCTCTCCAGCTTTGGTTGTTCAAATCCTTGATCTGAGTGCTAGGAGGTTAAAGTTAGCACACACTCATTTTACTGGTGGAAGTCTAAAATATAGCAAAAAGTTCTATTTATAATATAGTCTCTACACATTATTACAGAAAGCAGGTGTTCCCCCTTTGAAGGCTTTCAGGGTAGTGGGTATACTTAAATACAGAGATAATTCTACAGGGTAAAGACTGTCGAACTTAAAATATTTCTGTGAGAAAAAAAAATGAGAATACTAAGTTGGAAGATGTTTCATGATATCTTAGCATCATCATGGACTTAAAGAATACAGAGAGTAATATAGTCTCTGTAAAATGCTAATTTAAAGCAGGAAAGTTTATAAATTTTGTTCAGTAAAAGCTTTGTCCTTCAGAAGACACACTACCTGTATTTTAAGATTTCTTATTATAGTAAGGGGTTTGTTTGGTGATTTTTTTGTTCTGTTTTGTAAGCAACCAGTTCCATTTGCTTACTGTGAGCAGCCATCTATTTTTAAGAAGTAAACATGGTCCCTTCTACATGTAGCTAAAAAACATACCAGACTTATGGCAATCATGGTTTTGCCTCTATTTGCTGCTGCTATAATACAAATTCATTCGAAGAAATTCTGTACTGCTTACTGGTGTAGCTGTCATTTTACTGATCTCTTCATCCTCATCTTCAGAATCACTGCTTGCATCTTGACAATTTGTACCAGCAGTAGATACAGGCAGCTGAGAGAGAAAAGTCTGGAGCACCCTCAGATACACAAGCAGTCCTTCCTCTGAAAGGGATCCTATGGCACAGACATTGAATAAAAGATCGTTAGTCAAATCACAGCGTCCTATAAAGTATATTTTACCAGAAATACCCAACCAAAACACATTATGTCAAATCTTCCCAAATTGAGTGTATTTTTTACTGAAAACATTAAGAATAGTTAATAAAACAGATCTCTCCAATATTTGTATCCACAAACTGTCCTTTTTGCTTGGCACTGAACTACACTGCGAAAATACATAACTTATTAACTCAATTGGGAAAAAACAGTGAATCAGCCATTTAGCATCCTCACCCAAATATGTTTCGCCAACTGTTAACACAAAGTAAAAGAGCCACGGGGCTCGATCGCTTCTTCTTGAACATCCACTTTCTGCTAATAATAGTGCATTCAGAAAGAGTTCATAGGGGAAGATGGTCTGCACATCAGCAAGCGCTGGAATGATGAAATGGAATATCTGATCTGTAAAAGGTGCTGCCAGAAACTCCTCTGTGAAGGCTGCAAAAATCTGCTGCCTGAAATGAAGAGAAAATGTCTTTATAAAAAATATGGGCAAATTTTCCCACAATTATATCTATGGAATAATAGATCAATTTGCAAGTTTGAACACGTCCATCAAGAAGACTGCAAAGATGTGCTGCATTAATGCTGTGCTCATAAACCAAATTTCTCAGATTTCTCAAAAATTAACTTCTTATACTACAACCTTTTCCTGATGAACTTGCATGTAATTTTATCCTTTAAACTTTTCATGAACTGACAGAAAACTATTCTGAAATTAAATTTGTTGATTATAATCTTGAAATAAAGAAAAAATTTTAAAAGCACAGTGTCTTTTTCCCCAAAATACTACATTAACACAAAACACTATCACATGTGATACAACCAGCTTGATTTGTTTCATCTTTCTACACACCTGACTCTTTCTTCTTGTAAGCTACAACTTAGTTACTTCTCTTTATAAAGTTCAGCTCCTCTGCCACAAAGTTCTTTTTCACTCTAAAATTCTTCATTTGCCTTGAGCTGCATCTCTGCTCTCATCTAAGTTTTTCCACACTTGTGTTCCTGTGTACTGATACTTGCCATTCTCTGTGCTGCTTATTGCATTCTCCAGCATTTTATTGCCTTTTTCTTAAACACACCTGAAACTACACTGTTTTACCAAAGAATCATTACTATTGCAAATGAATGAACAAACTCTACTGAAAGAATAGCTAGACACTCAACAACAACAAACTGTGCATCTCTAACAATAACAAATAAGTGCACAAATATCCAATATTATCTTTATTTACCTTGCACCTTCTGGACAGGAGCTATACGTAAAGTGCAATGGCTTCAGAACATTCTCCAGAAGTATTTTTGCAATAGGGACTCGAGAAACATCAGAATACTCAATACTCGAGGGAAGTTTATTGTTAATTAACAAATAAAGCGACTTGTAGTATCCTGCAAATAAGAAATATCACTTTTAAAATGCAGTATTAGTTTTCTTATTTTATGTATAAAACAACTTATATACTTCAGATTTTTACCTCGAAAAATACGATGCATTGCATGAAGCTTTACTTAGGAAGACATTTTACAATAGTCCAGTCACGTCCACATAACTAACAGGATATACCAACAACCTCTTTGGAAATATCGTTTTATAAATCATAAATACATAATTGCATTCAGTTTGATTTTCAAAGGTTGACCACTCCTGCTGCTAAAATGAATTATTTAGGGGTTTTTTTAAAAAAACAATGACCTATGAAAAAGATACGATCTTCTCCTCTGAGTGACTCTAGTAGTGTTTTTGACAGCTGTCCTTCCACCCTTTCAGAGATGAGGAATTCTCCTCTCTACTCCAAAACATGATTGCATCATACAGGCAAGAGTCCTGCTGGCAGAATGTCTCAATTGTATAAACACCTTGCCTTAGCAGGCTGAACAATTACTGCTTCCAAAACAGGGATCTCTTAGACAGTAATAAAATGCATTATTACCCAAGCCATAAAGACATGCAAAGGGTAAATCTATTTTTGTCTCACTGAAGTACAAATGGAATCACATGATTTCATTCTTCTTAAACCAACTTCCTCTTGCTCAATGAACTCCTAAACTAAGACACAAGTTCCTACTACAGGAACCACTGCAAATGCATAAATAGTGTTGTGTTATCGAGAAGTCCAGACTGAGGCCCTTTGTTGTGGACTACCCAATTTCACATAAAACGCACCAAGTGGAAGTCAGAATAAAGGAATAACTTGGCAATGCTGACAAGACGCACATGGAAGACAAATTACATTCAAAAACATATACTAATAAAAGCTGATTACAGATTCTTTACAACTTAACTATCATAAATGATTAGGAGATGGAATATTTGTAGTTGCACACAACCACTTTTTTTCTTTGGTTATAAGTGATCAGAAAACTGAATTTTTTTTTACTAAAATTTATGATCTAACATCTTGATAACTTTTTATGTATCAGTTGGAGGACTGACGATTACACTAAAAGAATGAATCTAAATATTTTGGAAGGTACACTTACTATATAGTAAGCAATGAGAAAAACACAAATTTCTAGTTTCAGTTATGCCTGGCAAGTAAAATAAATGTGCTACAATAACAGCCATTTTTTCCCCCTCATAGTGACCTACAGGATAAGATAGCCTAGCCCACTGAATGTACTTTAAAACTTACAAAGAATTATTCCAACAATTAACTAACAAACTGAAAGGTGCTCTTTTTACTTTTTATACCAATGAAGCCAGATCAGTGATGTTTACTTCTTAATGTTTTTGTCTTTTCTCCCCATCCACAAGTCTTGCAAACTCAAGCTATGGTACGAGAAAGCCAAATTTATTTTTCGTACATCTCCAGAGTAATAAAGTTTCTTTGAGACAAAACACGATTTTGGTGATAACTACACAATCCATTAACTTTCAGTATGTTTGCACAGGTGTACCTGACTGCAGTTCAGCAAACAGTTCTGCTGACGATGGTGCAAGGGAAATAAAAGCTAGGTCACCATCTCCCTGCTAAGGTGTCTCTAGTGCTAGGAGGACAAAAAGGTAATGCCAATTCACAATAATAACGACCGTTAGCAGTTATGGGGAACAGTGCTGCAAAACAATGCCCAACTTTTACACAGTGAAAGCTTAGATATGGCACAGGATGTGCGTGTGTGCACACGTGCATGTGCATGTGTGTGTAAACAGCTACTGGAATAAAACTTCTGCTAGGTAATATCCACCTACTTTCAACATCTGTGGTAAAAGTCTGTATAAGTAACTTGGTAGAATATTTAATTTATAAACAGAACTTGCAAAGAAATCAACCAGTAATTTCTCAAGCAGTGATCTCATTACAAGCAAAATATCCATCTAATGTATAGGTTACTGTATGCAGCACTTAATTCATCTTGTCTGTGGTAAAGACTAAATGTGATTAAACAACACTGTCTTTAGGTATTACACACTTTAGTACTTCCCAGAACTTCTGTTTCCTAGCTACTCACCTTTCTGAATCATGTAGTGCAAAATTTGTTCAATTAATGATGTCACATAGCTGACATCTTGTAAAACAGGCAAATACGTATTCTCAGATGAAAATACCTCAAGCATTCTCATAGGAAGTGCAACATTCAGACTGTCATCATTGCAATTCTGCAGTAGCCTATAAATTAAATGAAATAAAAAATACTTAACAAGATATTTCTCTTATTTTAACATAGACATATGTACAGTGATTTAAAAATGAAACTACAAAAAAATTTCACATTAATCTTGAGATAATTTATTACTACTTGGTTTCCAAGTGTTCTCAGTAGTTCAGCTACGTCTTTTTGTTGGCACCTTTATAATAGTAATTCCTGATTTCAGGGTTTCTGTGAATATGGCACTTTAAATCCTACTAAAATCTTGCTTTCAATGACTTGAAAGTTTGGAGGTCTGCAGCACAAACTGGAGAGAAGCAAAGAATAATACATGTTTTTCTAACATGCATTCTAACTACTCATATTAAAAATGAAGTCATAAAAACCCCAGAGCAACAAAGGCTGGGAACAAATGCTGGGGAACATCATATGTACAGCTAAAACAATATGTCCTTGATTACAGACGGAAATATTAAAAATATAACCATCTCCATCCTTTTTGCAATTTGCTTATGAAACAACTACCAGGAACCACAGAAATGGTGAAGATTAAGAGTCTGTTCAGAATGAAAAGAGTTTGTTAGTATGAGATGTATATATGCACAGCTGCCCTAACAAAGTGCTTGATTTCCCAGACATTCACAAAGATGGAACCTATCAGCAAAAATTGTTTTGACACCATAGCTAAGACATTTCACTAGACAGAAAAAAAGATACTCTGTCAAGAAGGCCTTTTTTGCAGATGTAACTGCAATCAATCTGCCACTTTTTGCTACGATATTAGTGTCATCTTTTTTTCCACAGGTACAGCTTCTCATGTATCTGAACTTAACCCAGGGAAACACTTTTCTGGTTACCTGTCCCACTGCTCGCTTCCTGGGCTTTGGCAGAAAGCTAAAATAACTCAGGAAGCAAGTACAGACACCCACCATCATGCTGGCAAGGCAAAGTTAAGAAGAGTTTCTTCTTACATGTACAGGCAGGGACAGCTCTTTCACTCCTTTTGCCTTCCCACTGCACCCAGTCAGGAAGGGAGAGCGGGAATACTAACAGCTGCATTTACAAAACCACAGTTTCAACCTTAGTGAAAATGTACAATTCAATCCTGTGACACCACAGCTGTGTCCCACTGTATGTGGACTTTGAAGTGCACCACTCAGGTCTTCTTTAGCATCTGATGTTTACATTTAATACGTCATCTGCTGCAAAAAGAAACAAAAAGTGCCCAACATAACTTCTGAACACTTTTTAGGCAGTAGCATATTGAAAAGAGAATTTACCTGCAACACAGCCCCAACAGTCTTTTTATTTGGAATAAGCAAGTGAGTCTGTCTGGACCATCCAATTGCTTAACAAACTGAGAACTCTGTTTAATTAAATTCTGACACATCCATATCTGGGAAAAGATATGCACAAGTTTACTGTTTACAGCAACAAGTTATATTATTTATTGCAAGGCAGACAGTAATATTTCAGTCTTGTTCTGGATACCTTTGGAGGACTTACAAAACACAAAGTAAGACAATCACATTCAGATGAGAAAAAAAAAGTTATACAACATAAACTACACAACTGCTAGTACTAAAATTCCAAAGTTAAGACTGAATTACACTTACAGATAACATTACTCTTTCAACAAATTTATCTGTTTATTTTTTTGTTTGTAAATAGTCATAATTCTTTAATGTCCATTATTAATACCTGCTATGAATCATCCTTACTCTTACATTTGGGAAGTTTGCAGTGAATTGATAGGCCAGCATTACTGACCAGTGAGGAAGAAAAAAATAAAACACCAAACACCTCAGCAATGACCAGAGGGGTAAGTGGAAAATATTGTTTAAAAATTAAATACTAATAGAAATATATTATTTTTAATAAATTACTGTGAAAAATAAACACATAATTTTTCAAGGCTTCATTTCACACATTTTGTGTGCGTGTGCACATATAAAAATCTAATTTTAAGTTACTCTGTCTAAGCAAAAAACAGCAGACTGTAGGCCAGCAAAAGCCAGAATTCTTAAATGAATTTACTGAACCAGTCAAAGCCTTTTTTGCATCCCTTTTAAATCTTTTAAGGGAATGAGTACTTCTAAAGTGCATGAAATAAAAGTACTATGGATCAAAGTGTGTAACAGTACTCACCAAACGCTTCGAATCCTCATTCTGCCTATAGAAAAAGAGCAACTGACGAACTAAAAGAGTCAAATTAGCTCCATTAGCAGTGGAAAATGTTCCTCCAGATTGGGCCAAATTAGCGCAGCGATCAAATTCACTTCTTTGGATAGAGTACTTAAAAACAAGAAATGCATCAATACATCAATGAAGTTTATGATTTAAACTAGAGATGCAAAATTTTAAAAACCTCATTTCAGTTTCCCATCCCAAGTGGGATTTGTTAAGAGATCAAACATACACACAATGCCATAGGTAAAATCATAACTGCTTTCTGTAATTCAGAAAGTCCACATCGCAACAAATCTGTTGCTTTTCAAGTAAAGAGTGTCACATCAAACATTTTCGTCTAGTTTACCCAATAAATATTAGTGAATTTAAACAGATACCACCCTTTCTTAGAATACCCAAGAGCAGTTTAGAAAGAACATCTTTTTGACTCAAACTATCACCTTAGCCATATTGTGGAAAAAAGCTCCACTGGGGCGTGAAAGCTGCTAATACCCAACTGTTTTCATACGCTTTGTCAGCTCAAAAAAAAAACTGCATAATCCCACTGAAGTCCACTGTCACACACACACTTTGCAGAATAAACACTCATCTCCTAAAATACTGAGGTTCAAATGAAAATGTCAAGAGGGAAATAGCACTTGCACTTTGTGTGCACACAATACTCGAAAAAGGTGAAGATTTTTCAATGGAATTACTTATTACCAGAAAGTCTCATTTTCAGCAAAACTGTTTTATATCTCTCTAAATACATAAATAAGTACTCACTTGATGCTTTCTGTCTCTGTACCCCCTTACAAATGACTGGATTATTATTGCATTTTTCAGCCTCCGCCTTTCTTCCTGTAAAAAAAAAGCAAGGAGATCGCAATCAATATTGTGAACTGCCTCTAACTTCTACAATTTTATCAAATACATTTGCATTCAAAAGCAATTTTTATAATGGAGATTAAGCACTACTCATTAGTAAAATAAAGTGAAGGTTTGCATCCAACATACATAAATTGGGGAGAAAGCTTTTTATGTTTTTAAGTGTAAATTTACCATTAAGATATTGCAAAATAATTTTTATTACTCAGTAAGTATGTAATACTTACAGAAATCAAAATAATTACATTTGTATTTTATTAGACAAAGTGTTAATACTAAAATGTTGAAGAATTCATCAGATTCAATGACATCATTCCTCTTTCTGCATATATCAGCTAGCACTGAAGACCTGCTTGTTTCCATTCCAGTAACATATCAGTATTATGAGGCTGGTGCAGTTTAGATGTGGGGAGAGAAAAAAAATATTTTGAGACAATACTGCTGTCAAAAGAAAAAGGAGTCTTACTGCTTTAAGCCCAGGAGCACAATATGGAAATTAATAAAAATTCTTGCTCTCTCCTTGAAACCAGCCATATGAAGTGAGTCACTTTATGATGTCTTCCTCAGTAGCTAGAGTAGTTAAAATCATCCCTTGACAAGGGCTCACTTTCTGAGCAATTGGAAGCCAGCTTGCTGCAGGTACTATGGGAAGAGCGCTCAGCGAGAACCCCTGACAACATCCCCAGCATATTCCATCACAATAAATATCTAAGGGAAGTGGCTACTGTAATTAGGCTTCTAATAATGTCTGTATAGTTTCTTAGGGGATGCAAGAGGGAAGTACATAAAATAGTTGGTCATAAGCCTAGAGCTACAAAGCAGTGGTTGAGGAAGGGAGAGTAGGAAGATCAAGAGTAAAAATCAGAGAAGCCTGCTCTTAGTAGAGAAATTTTGACTTCATCAAACCTTGGAGCTGTAATGAGCCCGTAATTCTGACAGCCACCAAGCAAAACAAAGCACCAAAATGTTTTAATAAATTTCATTACATTTGGGGAAGTTCATATAAACTTCCAACTCGCAAAAACTTGATTTCTAATTTATTGTGCCATGAAGACACATTCAACTTAAGAACTTAACCTGAACTGACCAGAGAAATACCAGATGAATTTGCTATTCACAGAATCACAGAATCACAGAATGTTGGGGATTGGAAGGGACCTCAAAAGATCATCTAGTCCAATCCCCCTGCTGGAGCAGGAATCTAAATGAGATCACACAGGAAGGCGTCCAGACGGGTCTTGAATGTCTCCAGAGAAGGAGACTCCACACCCTCCCTGGGCAGCCTGTCCCAGGGCTCTGTCACCCTCACTGTAAAGAAGTTTCTTCTGAAGTTTAAGCGGAACCTCCTGTGTTCCAGCTCACACCCATTGCCCCTTGTCCTATCACTGGGCATCACTGAGAAGAGCCTGGCTCCATCCTCGTGACACTCACCCTTTATATATTTATAAACATTAATTAGGTCACCCCTCAGTCTCCTCTTCTCTAAGCTAAAGAGACCCAGCTCCCTCAGCCTTTCCTCATAAGGGAGATGCTCCACTCAATATTCAATGCTTATTTTATTGTTCTTGGAAACCCCAGTTGCTAAAGCAATTTCTCAGAATAAGCATATAGTTGAAAGATTCTAATTACCTCTAGAGCATAGACCAAAATAAAAATTTTGACAGGCCAAAGGGTATTTTTCTCTCCAAAGTACCTAACAGTAAAAGTGCAAAACTTGGGGGCAAGCAGGAGAGAGTTTCAATTACAGAGAGGCACTGTCTCTTCATAATCATAATGTAATGCTTGACTAAAGAGTAGATATGTTCTCCTTTTCTCTAGATACAGGTTTTATCCTAGAATACATAATTGTCAATTAGCGACCCGTAATTGCAAAGGTTTTAAGTCTGAGGTCACTGCTAAGATTCTGCTACGGGCATTTTTTTAAAAAGCCGTAACTGATTTTATCCTCAGAGGAGTCATTCATTTTGTAAGGATCCAATATATGCCACAGAAAATCGCTGTGCGTGTGTGTACAGATATGAGTATATACAGGACATACAGACTCTGCATCAGCTTTGCAGTAGACAGAATTAAGCAACTGAATGGCTTGTTTATATATGGCAAAAAAGTTTACGAAGCACAAAAAAGTCTTCTTGCATATGTTGATAAGGACTCTCTGATCACAAATTTGATTCATAACACAGCATTCTGAACTAACTAGTGAAATCACAGTAACTTCAGACTTAAACTTGGTCCATAATTATACATCCAGCTTGGAAAGAAAAGAAGCAGTAACTGTCCTCAGAAAGAGAGGAGCCACTGCAGAACCTGTATTGGATCTAGCAAGGGTCAAATACATCTTTAAGGGGCAAACAACTCTGTTTACTTGATAAGCATGAAAACCAGAGTTACACCTTTTAAATAATTTTTAAGATCAAAATTGTTTCTATTTATATCAGAGGGAAAAAAAAACAACAAAATTAACATATTAACTTTAATTTCATATTACTAAATTTTGTTTTCATATTGCCATATAGATCAATGTTTTAAATCTGGTATTTTTCCTTTGCCTATTCCTTCTTTGCATTATTCCAGATTGAATCATCCATGGCAGTAGATTCAATCTCAAACCAGTGTTAAGATTTCCTAAAGCCACACACATCAGCCTCACAACTGCTTCTCCTTTCTCTTCAATTGTCAGGTGATTTCCAAGCACTTCGGGATGCATTCAAGTATCATTGTTCTGATCCTACCTCCGCAAAACTGAGGCACACACTAGAGAAGTGAATTGCTGAAGGTCATCCACAAAACCATAGCAGAACCAGGAGCAGAAGACAGCTTGTTGAGACCAACACATAGGAATAGATGATAGACAAGGCAAAAAATGCAATTTACTATCCAAATACCTGCCTTTTCTCAACAAAGACTAGATCAAATCAGCACCAAAATAAAAGGAAAAATTCCCTTTGCACCCAGTGTATGGTTAACTACCTTCTTTTGAGATAAAAATCACTTCTGGGAATAATCTTAAAAGCAAACACTTTGTCAGTTCTAGTATACTAGTAGACTATGTAGAACTTGCAAACTGAAACGAAACATTCCTGAACTACGTACAACTGAGCAGAAAGTACAACTGAGAAAAGTACTTTGGACTGTAAATGTTACCACATCAAAGAAAAATCCAGTGCAGTGTGCATGCAAACGTTTACAGTCTCCTTTACCTCTCGTTTTCTCCTTTCTTCCTGAGTACGATGCAGGAGAGAAGCCTTTTCTTCCTATAAAGCACAAATAAAGAGATAATTATATTTTCATTCAAACACATGATTCAAATGTGTTCATGATATTTAATCTAGATTTCACTTTGGGGATTGTTCATAACATGTAATATGTAAAACACTGGAGAAAAGTAACTGTTAATCATTTTCTGCTCTTACAAATACATGTCCCACAGCCTTCTCAAAAGCGCAGGGACCGAGGGAAGCTACGTAAAAAGAAAAGGTGAGAGGGCAAACAGCAGCAAACTGTACTGATCCCTGTCCAGGTTTGTGTTCTCAGCATCCCCATAATCCAGGCAAACATCATCCATTTACAAATGGGGGAACTGAAACACAATAGAGTCCCAGTCCCACCAGCTAGTTCCAAAGTGTATTGAGTGTTTTCCTGTCAGGCATTGCCCCAGGTGCTGCAGCAAGTTGTGGCACGTTCAAAGCAATCACACACTGTTCCAAAGCCCCATGCTTTTGTGTAACTTGCAAAAAAGCATTAAGCTCTTACATTTACTTATGCTTTTCCTCAAAACTTGTCCAGAAAAGATGTCAAAACAGACCTATATAACATAAATGGTAGGAATTTTTTCTTTCAATGTTTCGAACTCTTCACCCAAGTTAAGGTTACAAATTGAAACTTTCAGGCCAGTGATCTCTCCAATAGAGAAAAAGTAAAGAATACTAAAGTAATCACGAGGCCTCTAGAGAACAATATTATTACAACAGAAAACCTGTGCTTTTAAACCACAATCTTAAATCAGTACATATAGATTACAAAATATAAACAAAGCTTTATTTGCAAGAATCTCTTACTGGATGGTTCTGTGTAGTTTCCAAGGAAATATACAAAATAATTCCTTTTTGATGCACAGTATTCAGCTCCCACTGCAGACAATGAGAGCTGAAAGTACCCAGCACCTTCCCAAATCCAGCCTAAAACAGACAATAGATTTAAGGAAACTAACTTATTTTTTTTTGCTTCTACTACATATATAACAACTTCCTTTTTTACCCTATGCCCTTATTAATCTAGAGAAGTTAATAAATAGAACACACTCCAGCTGAAAATGTATTATATCTAAATATATAAAAATAAATTGGCAAACAAATGTTTATAAAGTATTTAAGCACATCTAAAACAACTGTGCTGGAACATTTTCATTGTCTATATGCAGATACAAAAACCAAAGGCAAAACTCTTCTGCATTTCTTTTTTGATGATACAGAGGAAGTAACGTTATGATTCTCCCAGGTACATTAGGACAGAAAATACTTCAACACAGACCACCAAGAGGGAATGAAAAAAAAAGAAAAACACGGATGCAAAAAAAGGAATTTAAAATTGGGTTTGTATTTCAGATCATTTACTGGAGCAAGCATAAAGAAAAAAAAAAATCCCACAAGAAGGTTAACCATCTTTTCCTCTAAAGACAGTATTTATGGCCAAAGACACCACTAACTACAGCTATTGCCCTCTAAAGACAGGGTTTTTTCCATGTGTTAAACACAGTATAAACAAAAACATAACAAAGTCCATACATAAGATGATTTATCTCCACTCAAGCAACAGGAAAGGCTTCAGGTCTGCTTGGTAATGTGAGGCAAGAGATTCTGACCTCACACATACAAAAAAGACAAAATAATGTACTAAATTAAGAAATAACCAACAGATGGCTTAAAGTTTCAGGACTTTTTTGAATAGATTATTTCTTTTCCAGCAGCTGATACTCAATGCATTAGAGAAGTTAGGAAAATGTTCCTTCCTATTCAGAAGTGATCACAGCAACATCTCTTCAATCTGCTTGGAGTTTCATTCTGCAGGACAGCACTCCTGCTTAGAAGCAATGTTGCTAAATTCATCTTTATATTGCAGAGCGGATTGAAAGAAAAAGCAAAAGAACTTACAGAAAAAGGGAGACAAATTGCTGCACGTGAGTGGAGAACGGTATGAAAAATACACAAGCACACTAAATACAACAGATGTAACTTAATAAAGGAAAATAAGTGGCCAGAGGGCTTGTCAAATCCAAATAATTTTAAGTATTGGAGGGGGAGGGGGAGGGGGAAGGGTGCTGATATAAGAGGGCAGAGTATCCTCACTTAGAGTATCACCAGCTTTTCATTCATCAGGAATTGGGCCTCTTTAAAGTAAGCACCCTTTAAACCAATCCACTTCTAAAAAAATAATAAAAGTTAATTTTTTAGTCAATGTCGGGTACTTGCTTTGAGCATTTGTAAAGAAAAACACCAACTTGTTAAAAGTAAAATACAATAGAGAAACTGTCTCAAGACAAAGAATGAAATATCCAAGTGCATTCCAACTTTAAAAAAATATTGCGGGTCAAATAATGCTGCTGCTCTGTTCACTAGAGACATATAGATCAGAAACATTAGGGACTGGAATCATAACTATGACCAAAGGACATATTTACATTAAATGCAAGAAAAATGTATCTCCTTCAGAGTTATTCAACCCACTGGAATACACTGTCCCTTCAGAAATTAAAAAGTAACAGTTAATATGCAACAGAAAGTAAATGGCCATGCTATCTTCTTTCCTTTTTCACCTGCCAGACAGGCAGACATCAGGTATCAAGTCTATCTGTCAAGGTAGGGAGGCAGATATTTTAGGGGGAACGAAGCATCACCTTGTCATGATTCCTTCAACCCTAACTCAAAAGGAGTGAAAAGCCATTTACTGAATCAAATTCCTGACACTTTCTATGATGTAGTCTTCTTTCTTCAGGAGTTTGACCTCCAAAGTGCAGAAGAGGGAGGACACTATTTCATCCAACGTTTAGTATACTACTAGCAGTCTCTTTCCTGCCTGTTCCTTCCTCCAGCAGAAGATATCAGTAACAACCGACCTCAGGCTCTAGCACAGAAGCTGCAGGACCACAAAAAGCCCAATTTGAGAAGTTTTCTTCACCAAATATGTGAGTGTTCTGGTTTTGTGAGAATAGAATCATAGACTTAATTCTCGCTCAGAAAAGCTGCATTTTTGGGAAGACTGCAGCACCCAATTTGGTGAGAACAGAGTTGGTAAGACACTTTGTTTTAGTTTGTGGCCAGCCATGGTATGTCGGTTTCCACGGTGATCAAGCTCTTTACCAGGTCAGAGTTAGCCAGGTGCTAAGGCTAGAAGAAGCAAAAGCCAGGGCAGCTGACCCAAGCTGTCCAACAGAAGTATTCTATACCATAAAGGTCATGCTCACTATAAATTGGACAGCTTGTTAGGGACGACCCTCTTCCTCAATGACCATCATCCCTGGAGGGTCTCGCCCGTCGTTCTGCTCCCAAGACCTACTCTCCTGCTCGTTGTGACTGTCACACTTCCGTCAGCTGAGTATAACCTTGTGTATTTTATATTAGTATTAATATTAGTTCTTATTATCTCGTTAAGATTTCATTTCAACCCACAGGTCTTCTTTCCTTTTCCCAGTTCCCCTTCTCAGGTGGGGAGGGGTCACTGGGTGATAAAAGAACTGACTAAACCAAGACAGTGAGGCATGACACAAAGAAACGAGACAGCAAAGAAACAGTATGTGACAGCGAAACGCAATGTGACACAGATAATGACTCAAGAGTAAGACAGAAGGGGGAAGAGGTGAAAACAAGGAAGCAGATAGAGGACCGTATAGAGAAAGGAAAGCTTGTGATTACCATCAAAGAAATGTTAAGTAATATCTGAAACGTTAATTTACACATCAGGATAAAACTGCCATGCCCCGTATTGTTCATCACAGCGAAGTTCCAAGTCGCACCGCTGCTGTAACAGACCAGTTCATGAGAACAGTGTCAATGTCTGTCCTTCAAAAACTCCAATTCAATACATAATGAAAAAAAAAATAATTAAAACTGCTTTTTTGTCCTCATTTTGCTGAAATACACTATTTTGTTGCAAAAATATGTTTACACAACTCCTAGCCTTTAGGTATTCTAGACAAAGACTGAATAACATAAACAAAGATAAGAATTACAATTATTTTTGTCCTGCACTTTGACACCTTGCATTGAGAGTGTTAATAAACTTTCAGCCCTCTTGGCTCAAAATTCAGGTTCAAGACAAAAAAGTTGTTTTGGTTTGGTTTTTTTCAAATACTCCTAGCATTTGTTGACTATTAAAATCTGAAATTGAACACTCCTGAACTGTCATGTTAATCAAGCCACCTTAGCTCTACACAGGTTACAATTAAAAGCTAAATATGCTGGGCGCAAAGGTGAAACTGAGTAATTATTTTCAGGCACTATCTAAACAGTGAGCACGTTTGAAAAAAAAATAACAAATACATTGATACAAAAATTTAAATATTATTAATAAATGTTTGATGTTTATTTGTAAACCAGTGGGGTTTATTTCCTTTCTTTAGTTGAAAACGCTGTTCTATTTAACGTTACAACAGATCATGCAAAGTACAAGGCATGACTTTTAGGAAATTTTCAGGGAAAAACAATATGCACTTGATCTTTTAACTTTTGGGGGCAATTATAAAATCTTGTATGGTTTACATCTACAAAACCCAGGAACTTGCATCTTTTTTCTTTCCTTGAAATGAGGAATGAAACTTTTCAGATGAATTTAGCTTGAACCACATAAACATCAGTAACAACTCCCAAAGCAAATGAAGTGACCCAACTAATTTATAGAATAAAATTCCTTTCAATACAAGTATTTAATAATAAGTCAAATAAATAAAAGGAAGATTTTGTAGCATTTATTTGTAAAAAACAAACTTTGACACTGGAAGACACCCCTCTCCAAAGTGGTTCTCAAAACATTTCTAGTTCCCACCATTATTTTAGACAAGACAAACCCCACTTCAATTGGCTTTTCTGTGCAGTGTAAGAAATCATCGTTTTAAGACTCACAATGTCTTGAACTGAACCTCAACAGTTTCAATTCCACTGGACATGCAGCTCAGCCGGTTTGAGTAAAACATGTTCAGCAGTTTGAAAAATTCTGCTTTAAAGCAGTTTGTCACTCTTCATATCTCTGATAATTTACATCACAGTTAAGTTTATATGTAGAGAAAACCATCTTCCAGAAGAAGGTATTTTTAAGTAATTAAAGTATTCCCAGAAGAGGCATGTGGCCAGGGAAAGCCTGGCCTCACTGAAATCAATGTCACAGTGCTTGCTAGAAAACATCTCGGCTCAAATTTTACTGTAGGATGTAGGGATTATCTGGAACCACCTTTATCATGGTAGCTACAAAGCCACACACAGAGGAACCAGGACTTGACTGGAGGCTCTAGAAGTCAAATGAAATGCGAACAATTTGCTCTTAAATTTACTCTCAGTTTGTCTCTACTATGATTTTGAAAATGTATATTGTACACATCATTGCAGTTGAGTGACTCTTCATTTTCTCAGAAACAAGCTGGGAAAAAAATACACATGAAATCAGAAAATTTAGTTTTGAATTTGAGAAAAATAGCACAAAACTGAAAATAAGAGTGTAATCACTGCTGTCAGCTAACTACATTCGTAGCTTCCTTTCAAATGGAACAGGAGAATTTTAAATGTCACCAAGAAGGAAAAAATCCACCAGACTCTAGTATGCATTAATTATAAAGTTTCCAACTGACCAGCAGTCATTATTCTACAACAAGATGGTCTCACCATATTTCCAAACCATGGATCTGAAGTTCAAAGAGTACTTCAAGACTTAGGCTTTGACATTTCAACATTCTGGACAAAACACAGCTCTGACTCAGAATGAGGTATGTGCTTGCATAAGGACCTATGCCGTGTGCCTCACAGGACAAAGGTCTTACGGAGAGAAGCAGTGCCATTCTTTCCCACCATTCAAAAATAGATTGTAAAGTTGTAATTGTAAGCTAGAAATCCTATACTATAAATCCCTAGCATCATTCCATTTCCATTGTGACAAATTAGATATAATAAATATATTTTATATATAAAAAATAAGTAATTCTTCCTTCCTGAAATTACTAGCAACTTTCCTCAATCCATCAGTAAAAGAGAAGTAAAACTATTTTTTAAATCTGTCCCAACATTGCTTGAATCCTACAGACATGTGTCACCATAAGCAACCCCAGTCTGTGCAGATCTCTCCATACACTGACAACCTTGCAGTCTGTTTTCAAATCATTAATTTTTATTCCACAAGCATACACATAGAATACAGACAACAAAGAGCAAACAAGGTGCTTCTGGAGTTCTACCTCTGCACTTCAGCTGAGAGCAGGGGAAAAAAAATACACAGGAATCTAATGCTTAATGTTATGCTATTAATTTAAGAAAGCATATCAGTAACTACTGAAATAAAATTTAAAAACTTCAAAAATGGAAGATCTTTGTTTATTTAAAATGTCCAAATCAAAAAGAGACTTTTCAAAATAATAGATGGAGTCATCACTATTTGTTCATTAGTAATTTTCCATGTCTTCCACAAAAACAAAACCAAAGAAGAAAACTCAGTGAAGTTGGTTTCACTTTCACTTACACCACAGTGCTAACTCATCTGCATCTCACATTCCTGAAAAGGAAGATTTTTTAAAAACCATCTCATAATTGCATTATAATTTTAAAATACTCAAATAGTCTTGGGATTTATAAAAGCATGGTTTAGATATTTCAAGTGATACTGTAAATTTGACCGAATATTATTCTTTTAACTATTTTTCCAGTTAAAGGCTTACAAGATGTCATTAATACATTTCATAATCTACATTAATAATGTGGAGCTGGAGAGCCCCTTTTACATCTCAGTACAGCCATGGGGATCCCCCTGCACGGATACACTAAAGGATTGGTACCTCGTATTTTTCTTAACACCGGTAAAATTAATAAAGGAACACTGGGCCTGACCTCACCAAACCAAGCTGACATGGTTTCACAGATTCTGCACTATGCCACCAACAGTCCACCTTCATGATAAAATTGGTGAACCCTGCCAGCTGCCACCAGAAGGCATGGTGACACTCCACATTGAAGAAATATATTCACCATACAGGACACAAAGGACGAGGTGGGAACCACCCAGGTGAAGGCCCATCTGTTTCAGTCCACTGCACAATTAGATTGGGTTAGCTCAATTTGAACTGCACCCCAAACCAACTCTTCAGACACACCTCTTTTTTCCTGCCTGACACACCACAGAAATTCTGCAGCTACAGCCTTTCAGGCAACAATTGTTGTCCTGTACAAAACAATCCATGAGTAATTAAAGATTTTCCTTTATTGAACTGCAGTAACAGTATTCATTTTTGGAGACTATTTTACTTCAGAAGTAAGAAGTATACTCTTCCAGTTACAATTAAAACTAAATCTGAAAATAACTTTTGAAAAACTTCATAAAGCAAGGAAAGAATATACTGTTTCAAAGGTGACAATAAGCACCCCCAAAAATTAAAAAAAAAAATACCACCAAAGTTAACTTATCACATTGTAAATAAAATGGCTTATCTATACCCTCAAACAAATATACAACTAATGCAAATAGTGCAAATGAAGGAGTAAATTTCTGAAAGTAGATATGGAGGGAAAAGTCCAAATGCTGACAATACCACCTATGTTTTTACACTTACCTACAATGCAATATTAAAATGTAACAATAATGTTCTGAAAGGATTGGTCAACAAGGACATTCATTTTGAGAACACTAATTTTGCAACCCAGGATTTTAACAGAAATAAGTGATACTTTTTTGGCAAAAGGTTTGGTTGGATTGAAGTGCCTCTCTACAGCATCTGCAATTCAGACCATCATAATGCACATGAGCATAAGATGCACATAGTGTAAAAACAAACCTCAAGATCTCTGCTTTTATCATTCAAAACTGTCATAAAGGTTAGTGGTGAGAAAGCACACTAGATTCAGTACCTTTCTGACTGCCACAATGCCACAAGTCCCCAACTACATTTTTATCACAGTGCCTATACCGACAGGACTTACTGAGGTCAGCCCCTCGTGAGGCCTAAGGAAACACCACAGCCGTGCACGGCGATGTCAGACAGGGTATTGACACATGTGACCAACACAGTTATTGTCTGGAGCTGCAGTTATAGTAGCAAAAACATACTTTTAATAGTCAGTTTTGCTGATCATTTATTTTGGTGTCAGTTGTACCCACATCAGGAAGACTCTGCTGGCATCTGTAGCACTGACCAGCTCCTCAGACTGAGTCCCTGCATTTGTGCTGGGAGGGTTTTGCTAACGTAGTGATACAGGACCAACACTGGGGAAATTAATCTTAGCATTAAGCACCCTGCATACACATTCTAATAGTATTTCTGAGTTGTGCTTTATTCCACCAAAGGAATCAAAACAGGCAGTACTAGGCATCCATCTAACTAACAGAGCACAGCAGAGCTGCTGGGTTGGAACCATGCACTGTATCTTTCTAAAATTATACACATTTGGGAGGGCAAGGGGGCTTGTCAAAGAACAGGGGTTTTTTTTCCACGTGCACAAAAGCTGAAAGGAAACGTTTTACAATTCAGCCTTCTGTAAAACTGAAGCCTATAGGTATGAGAAACGTGATCACAAGGAGCCTGTGACATGAGATAATGAGAAGCCATGTAAATACTTGCCACACCAATCTCTGCTGTAGTATGTTTACATAAAAGATCAGGTAAACTGCATTTTTAGAAGTAATTCTTAGTAGTGTTTAAATAAATTCTTTCATTAGTACTGTCCATAGTTTCTGAAAATAAGCAGCTATTTCAAGGGCAACCTACGCTGTCCATATAACCATGATGCCCAAAGCTGCAACTAACTGATCTGCATTGATACAGCACAAGCACCTCAGTGTACCAATGCGAAATCATGAAACCTGTGGCCCAGACAGTATCAGTCTGATCATGAGCTACAGTCTCACTGAACAGAGTGAAGGTTCTGCATCAATTTCAGTTTCCACTTCCTTTACCTTTTAATATCTGCCCTTGGAAATTTATACCCGTATAACATTAATAAATTTGTCCCATATAATGAAAACAGATAGAATTCTGCTTAATTTTCATCAAGAGATCAGTAGTGTAAAAGAAAATACTACGACACAGTTGTTTACTTCTGTGGAAGGAAACATGTTCTGCAAGCAACACTACTGGCAAGTCAGTGTCAAAAGCTGCAAAGTACCTAAAGTGTACAGGTGAGGACCGGGGCATGTTCTGCTAATTCCTACTTCAGCTGGGGAGCACTTATGATATTTCTGACTCCTGCAATGCCGTTGTATGTAGTTTAATGAACAGAAATGTCTTAAGATAAGTAGATGAAAAGCTGCACAATTTAAATAGTTCAGTTACACATTCTGTTTCATAAATTATGTGAGACAACACACCAAAATGCGAACTTGACTGCGATTTTAGTAACACATAGTGCAATATTTTAGCTCAAGTTTCTTAACTGTACCGCCAAACCTTAAAAGTTTCAGAGAACTGAACTTGCTTACAGTGCTCAATAACAAAAACTTCAGACTTATTTTTAGCCCTATTAAGATTCAAAAATACTAATGAAAACACTCGTGAGCTTCCCACACAATCATGTCCAATGACAACACGGGGAACCAGCATTTTAGCAGTGAATTAAAGTGACCCGTACAAACTTAGACCACTTCTAAAAACAGTTTGTGCTTTCTCTTGTTCTTCGGTAGTTCTATGCCCTTCAGCACCTGACTAAACATTCGACTATCCTGACCAATTAGTAAGATCTAAACAAACCATTTCGCTTATTTTCCATCAATAAATACAAAAAGATTCAATAGTCTGGTGCAGCAGACAATTAACTGCTACTCGCCCTGCACACGACAAACTGACTGAAGGTAAACTTGACAGAGAAAAGCTAAACCTGTGACCCAGCAACCCTCGCTCACGGGGATGAAGCCTCCCCCAGCAATTTCCATTGATCCCGAGTTGTGTAAGGCTGCTCCCCCCGCATCTCTCCAGCGAGGGGGGCCCACGCGAGGCTTTCCCTGTGGAGAGGGATGACAAGAGGTCTCCGAGTCCTTCTCTCCTTCACCTCGGGAGCCCTAGAGACGAACAGCCCAGCCCGGGAGGTGCTGCCAGCCACAACAAACCGGATTGCTCGCAGGGGGGATGAGCTACGGAGACATTTCCTCGCTTCCCACAATTCTTACTACACTACAAGCCTGCGAGGGGGTGTGTGTGGCCTCATTTTTTTTTTTCTTTTTGTTTTTAAAAAACACCGACAGAGACAGGGAGATCAGAGACAAACACATCATCGGGGGGGAGGATTTTTTCCGCCTCTATTAAACCTTAGTCATAGCTGCTCCTTTTCTTGAAGGCCCAACGGTAAAAATAACGATAGGGCGGAAAGGCAGGCGGGGGACGAGGGGGAGCGACAC